>NW_027460291.1:41720267-42020267 GCF_050947875.1 Dermacentor variabilis
CTCAGCTTGCATCAACAATTTAGAACAACCAAAGTCCAGCCTGGCTCCCAGAACTCATGGTATACAACATCAGGCGACTTACACAAATGGCAATGTTTCTAGATAAATAAACTTGTGATAGCTCTTCACACAATCTAGCAGGGACTCACCTACGTGGGCGTGCTTCAAGGCACCCACATCGTTGGTCCCATCGCCACACATGAGGGTAACGAAACCAAGGCTCTTGAGGGCTGTTATCACTTGCTCCTGAAATGCCGAGCAAACAACAGAGTGGTAGCATGCAAGGCCTATCACCACTGCACTTGCCACGCTCCTTCCTGAAGCCCATATGTTAAAGGGAACCAGGACAACACTTTTCAGTCTCTAGTTAAAGTAAAATCAGCAGCTCAGATTGTGAGCTCCCCTAAGCACCAGAGACTGCAGTGCCAATATGCAGCATGTAATATGACAAACCACTATGCAAACTAGTCAGCCTACAGCTGCCAAGAGAGAAATTTGGTAACATTGATCAATTTTTATGAACACGTCACTTAAAAAGTGAACCAAGAGATGCTGAAGCTGAAGACAGCACAAAGGTATCTTTTGTGTTTGCTAGGTACCTAGTAAAGTTGCTAACCGATTTTGCAGACCCAGAGGGACTGCAAAAATGTCAGAAAAATCAGCCAGTTCAATAAAATGAATTTCAACGATAACATCATTTTACTCTTTAATGCCAGAACAGTGCAAAATTTGTTCGTTGACTTTTGCTCAGTGTTGTACTTCATTGCAAAAAATCTCTACATAAAATTTTGTGACATTCAATGCCACAGCTGCGTTCTGCATTCTCCCATTGTGCAGCTCGATGTGCATCGTTAAGTGGAGCTTCTGCACATGCAACATAGGTGCCACAAAGCTGCCAATTTGGGCTGTGTACTGTGCAATGCAACTGTGGAGCTTTGTTAGGCACAACCATACAATGAAGCCAGAGAAAACACAGGGGAAATGTTTAAATGAAATAAAGAAATAGTAAGGGAAATGAAGGCGTATGAAAAAGCTTCATTGCCTGTTTCTTCATATGGTTGCAACTAACAAAAACAGAGCTCTCCGTGTTCTTCTCATTCAATGAAATTTTATGCCGGCTTACAAGCTTATGCCGTTACATTCAGTAATGCCTCCTTCACATCGAGCAATTCTGTACTGCATGCATTCAAGCTGTGATATCCACAGACGCGGGCATCGCATTGGAAACCACAGAGATTGAATTACTGCTCACATAGGGTTATTCAGTCCACTAAGTAAGCACAAAGTGAAACGTACTAGAAACTTTTTGCAAAGTTTTAAATTATGGGTGTCTGAATATTCAAATACTGCCAAATAGTATAGAATAGTAAAAGTTAAAACAATTCAATTCGCAAATGAAACATCTATTATTCATTTTTTCGAATATTTGGGATATTCAATGTAGAGACCTGCGCAGTGCTGCATGTCCCGTGCGACGTGGAGCCCCTCGTGCTCGATGCCGCGCAAGCTAGTGCATCTCTTGGTGGGTTACTGCACAAAAAGAGGATAGGCTGCTCAAGCTGGCATGGTCGCATACTTTGTCTCTGTGAGTACGTCTGCCCTAATGCATGCACTCCCTGACCTATGTGGGCATTGCATACACAGCGCACTAACGCCACAGTTGGCATAACGGCACCGTGTTGGCTGAGGCCACCTGTGTTGGTACAAGGTTTGTTCAGGTCGACAGGACCGATGGAAACAATAACATGAGGTGGATAGAGGGAATGGCAACAAAAGAAGCGCATAATTTAGAATGTGTGAAAGCACAAGTGAACAGCGGACGAACAAAAGGGATGCAGATCGTGTTGGATACGTGGGGGTGAACTTAACGCCGATTCAACAGCCGTCATTTAACCCAATGTTCTTAGACATACTCAGTTTCACAGCCCGCTATGTGCGCCCACTGGCCGGCGTTGCCGCAATGGCTGCAGTTGCAACTACTGGCGCTGCAATGCAACTACTGCTGCAACTATCTCCCCCTGTTTGCTGCAATGTCCAGTCAAGACCCACGCTGTACAACTGATGCCATCGTCTCTGCCCAGTCTTCCCGAGTCTATACAATCAACATTCGTCAGCGTGAATCCCAAGTATTCACTGGTTTACGAGGTGAAGACGTCGAAGACTGCCTCGAGAACGACCATAGGTCCATCAGGACCATCAAGTCAGCGACTACAATAGGCAGGACAATTCTTATAAATTCCACAATGTCCCTCCCTACCTCTGCGACGTTGCTAAAACTTGGTTCTTGAACCATGACTCTCCTGACTGGACCACTTTCACAAAGAAGCTTTGCGCTATTTTTGGCGTTCCTGCTATTCGCACTGAAATCGCAAAAAAAGAAGCTCGACCAGCATGTCCAAGTTTGCAGGAAGTCGTACACGTCTTGCAGTGAAAACGTCCTCGCCTTGTGCAGGCGTGTAAACTCCACGGTGTTCAAAGTCGACCGCATACGTCACATCATCAAGAGAATCAACACTGTTGTCTTCAACCCCTTGGCTACACAGAACCCTATCGCCGCACAAGGTGTCCTCACCATGTGCCAGTGCCTAGAGGGACTGCAATCCTTTCACTTTCACACACATATGTATCACGGTCGTCTCCCTTAGGCTACGGACCTGCGCACTTTGATCCGTACCATCATACATGAGGAACTCCTCGCACAATGCCCTTACTGTGCTTCGGGCACCGTCACCTCCCCTTCTGTGACAGACACAATCATTACAGAACAGCTCGTGTCTACTCCCCATGCCATGTGTTCTGATGCTACTGGCGCTTCTAGAGTAACAGCATACAGTAAAACCTTGTTAATTCGAAATTCCGGATAATTCGAAGGTTTTCTGCAGTCCTGTATTTTCCAATGTAAATATGACCAGATAATACGAACCGGTGGCCTAGGCCAACCCGGTTAATTCAAGATTTGGGGTGCTATGCGGCAATTCCTGATCCCCATTTCACCGCAAACCCGACGAAACGACGGCCATTCGGAGCCGCGAGGTGATGCCACTTAAAAATTGCGATTACTTATAGACAAAGCGCCTGACCCGTAGTACTGCTAGCACAAAAATCAGTTCACGGTATGCACCGCACACCGCTGAAACGTGCGCCTGCAGAGGAGATGTGCTTCACTGCAATGCAGAGGGCATACCGGTTTTTGTCAGGTGCTCTCGTCCCCCACTCCGCACACTCCTCGCAGTCGCAGCAGTCGCAGCGTCAGCGCGTGTTCTGTGCTGCTGCCACTGGCTGTCGTTCGCCCATTCTCTCTCTGTACCTGCGGTGACGTGTGTGCGCGCAACACCAGTCTGCGCCGTTTCTTTGTGTGTGGTGGTTAGGGGTGTTGCAGCTAGCGTGGTGTTGTTCTTTTTTTCTGATATGCAGAAGTGCCAGTGAGCGAAGATGCCAAAGTATAAGACTTTAATGCTGCAGCAGAAGTTCTGCTTGATCCAAGAAGCAGGTAAGAACACGTGTTCCAAGACCGAGTTGACTGAAAGGCAGCCCTCTCGACATTGTCCACAATATTGAACAAGTCAAAGGTACTGGAGGCCTACAGCAAGACCTATTCTTTGAAGCGGTTGCGAGTACGGGCTCCCATGCACCAAGATGTGGAATCAGCTTTACTTCGCTGGCTGCAGAAAGCAAACGCAGCCCACCTTTCTGTCAACGGAACGATACTGCAGGAGAAGGCCAACGACTTGGCTCTACAACTTGGGCAAAGAAAGTTCAAGTGTAGCAATGGATGGTTCAGCTGTTTTAAAGAGCGCAATAATTTGACCTTCGTAGCTGTCTGTGGCTAGAGCGGCAGCGCAAACGAGAGCGTCGTCGACGACTGGAAGAAACACACATTGGCTCCGTTGCTTAGCAAGTACGGTGCAGATGGTGTGTACAACCTTGAAGAGGCAGGCCTTTTTTACAAGATGCTGCCCACAAAAACGTTTGCAGCGAAGGACACCGCGGTCAAGGGTCGAAAGCAGGGCAAGGAAAGAATTACCGTTCTGTTCGGCGCGAACAAGTGCGGTAACCACAAGCTGCCGCTACTCGTAGTTGCAAAGAGTGGGAAGCCTCGTTGCTTTAAATATGCACGGCTGCTGCCAAGAGATGAGCTTATCTACCGGCACAACAAGAAAGCCTGGGTCACAGACGCAATATTTGAAGATTACATTCGGCAGCTTGATTGCAAGTTCGCGGCCACAGCCAGGAATGTACTCTTCGTTGTTGATAATTGCCTGGCGCATGGTGACATCCCACACCTGAAAGCTATCAGGATGGTATTTCTTCCTCCGAACACCACATCAATCTCGCAGCCAATGAACCAAGGCGACATTCACCACACAAGGAAGATTTACCGCCACCACCTGCTCAAGCGCATGCTCCTTTGCTACAACGGCTACACCTTTTATCTTTGCTTGAACCAGTATTTGACCCATAGATTTTTTTTCTCACGGTATATTTCCCATTTACTGCCTACTTCATCATGCGGCAACTGCACTTTTTTTGACTGCCTGTGCACTCAGGATGCTTTCTGTCGTTCGGCGATCACTTCTTGTATCTCCCTGTTCCACCAGCTTTTCAGTTTCTTTTTTCCTTTCCAACAAGAATGTTGCTTCTCTTTCCATATTTCGGTCGTTATTACACTTAGAAGCTCACTATATCCCCACTCTTTGCTTGGCCGTTTGCCAAGTTCTTCCTTGACTCTTGTGACTATATTTGTTATTTGTTCAGCATTCAAATTTGGACTGACCATTTTGCACTTCTTGCTCTCTTTCCCAACTACATATCCCATTTTCAAAATGATGCATTTATGGTTACTCCCTATGCTGCTATACCCTTCATCATCAATTACCATTTCTCTCAGCTTATGAATTGCTCCTGTCATCAGACAGTAATCAACGGTTGATTGCAGGTTTCCCACTTCCCATGTGGTCTGCCCATCACACTTAGGCCCTGTATTCACGATAACAAGATTATGTTATTCACAAAGATCTAGCACTGACTTCCCGTTGTTGTCAGTATAGCCATCTATACCTTCTATGTGGGCATTCGTGTCACCAAATAGGATAATTTCGGCATCATTCCTGAAACCCTTAATATCAGCATTTAGGGATTCCACTAACTCTTGATTCTTCTCCCTGAAATTACTTCCAGTCAACAAATACATCACGCACCAGCCAAGTTTTCTTTCCACTCATTATACAGGATAACCAAAGACGATGTTGACATTTTCAATTAACTATTTTCCATTTGGCTGCCCGATGGATAAGCATTCAGACTCCCCCTCCCTTTGTTTCCAATTTAGTTCTGTTGCACCCTTGCCAAACATAATTCTCATTTACTGCCAGTTCTTCTGAGTCTCCAAGTGTGTTTCTGTAACCATATATACCCCTTTTCGTTCCCTCAATCTTTGCCCACTTTTCCTTTCTTCTGCTGCCCTGCATGTCTATTGCAGCCTATTGCATGGCGAGCGGGCACAAAGCAGCTGGTGCCATCTTGGGCCATGCTGCGCCAACTTGCGATGTTCTCCGTGGCTTTTGCAATCGGCTCGTGGGCGGGACATGCTGTGCGGTAATGACGGCAGATACAAACTTGCGTAGGCAAACTTTTCGCCTTGTCTCGGTAAAGGGGAACTTGGCAACGCAAATTTCACGATTAGTCTGCATAAAAAACACCGCCCAAAAGGCATAATTTTGATCATTATAACCAGTATGCAGTGAATAACATTGTTATACATGTTTCCTTTTTCTCATAGCCCTAATGCCTACATTGATACTCTTAAGTTTGTTCATTGTTATAATCGATATATCCTTATAAGTGGACTGCACTATTTTCAACAGCTACGCGACACCCCAAAAGCCTACAAACTGCCTTGAAAACTAAATTGAGTGTACGGGGTGTCAATAAAGTTGTTCACAGCCACCATCTTCGTGCCAAACCATACGACGGCCTCTCATTCCTGACGCCATTCACACACACACAACGGTCTCTTTTTAGAACTTAGCGCAACCGGTCACGAGACTAGCTGTCGATTTACACAATGGGCCTTTCCAATTACAGAACCTGACAGATGGCAGATAATGCTTAACCCTACAACGAAAAGCCACCTGCATTTTACTGTTGGCACCGTCTGTGGTCAAACCGTACAGGGCCAATGATGGATACACACCGGGTGCCGACTGAGTCACGTAGTGTGCAGTCCACGCTTTCATCTGTCACGCAAACTAACCCTACGATAATCCACCTGCCATAAGGATGGAAAAGGACTTCTGCACACACGAACCGTTTGCAGCAGTTGCTGGCTGCGAATGACGCTTTACACACACGCAGCAGTTGGTCCAGCTTGTGAGCTGGTGGCAAACATGTGTGCAAACATATTGAGGGTCCTGTGACAGCTTGCGGCCCACCAGCCTTGCCGGCTAGGCTCAACCAACACCACTTGGTTGGCAGCCAAAGCTGCAGTTTGGTATCGAGTGTCTATGCAGATGATTCCGAAAATTTTAGCTGTACACCGAGCTGTGTCCAAAATTTGAGTTACTATCATATATTAGTTCTAGGGGCAGTGCAACAGGTAAGTTGGGATAATCAAGCAGGTATAAAAAAATGATTTGGCAACTGTACAGAAAGGCAGGTAATGAAAGCAGAAGAAAGTTTGACATGGATGAATAAATACTATTGGCAAGTTACTTCTTTTAGTATTTAGTAGTATACTAAATTTTGGTTAAAAAGCAATTAATAAGTAGTCAACTTTATTACTATTTTAAGGACTACTCAATTATTTAATTACATTTCATGAATACCCTGCCCATGCCACTGCATTATTGCAACCATGCCATAAAACGCTACAGCATAACAAGAAGCTTGAAAGTGCACCTTGTACCAAAATGTAAAACAGCACAATTGTGGGGAAAAAAAAGAAAGCCAAAATTACATTAATTAAATGTCTCTAAACTGTTCTGAGAGTCGCCACAGTGGAAGGATTAACCCTTTCAAAGTCAATTTTTTCGCCATATACGGCCACCCAGGGCCGATATTTTTTTTATAGCAGATTCCAATTCTTCTGAGAGACCCATTTAGAAAAAAATTTACCATAATATTTCTAAGGTGACCGTAAAGTGAGAAAAAAATATTTAGCGTTGGTATATATGGACTCTTCATTCATGAATAACAACAATAAAAAAGGAAATAAACTTATAAGAATTAAAAATTGATGCATTGTTAAAGTTCAAGGCTTAGAATATGTGCACATGAGAATATTTCGCAAGTCTCAAATAAAATGTTCCTGCTCTTACACTAATATTTACGTCCATAGCCTAATCGAACTGCGTAGGTGGGCACACCCAAGAAAACTATGTGGTTGTGTGCCTGTCAAAAAAGCAAAACATCTGACAAACTTCCTCTAATCTTTCATCTTATCACCAATCAGAGGTAATTAGATATTGTGAGTCCCCCCCCCCCCCCCCCGCCAAAAAAAAAAAAGGAAAGAAAAGGAAACGCATGCACAGCGGCATCCTTCCTATGCTCACCCCTGTGAGCACTAAACGAGCGAGAAACAGGCAGCCACCCTTTGAGCGATTAGTGACGAGATAGCCATCAATTTTGCGAGCGCAAGAAGCCGAAACCACCCGCGGAACAAAACCCAAACCGCCAGCTGCCTACGCGGGCGCTAGCTCTAAAACTAGCTCTAAAACAAACCATGCAACGGAAATTGAGAGAGGGAGGCGCAAGAAAAAAATTGCCTGTATTCCCACATAGTGGCAGCACATGCCAGGAAAGAAAAAATTAGTAAATTGGTGCGCTTTCTGAACGTACAGACGGCGCCGTAAATATACGGCATCGACCATTTTAAACTTGTTCGTGGTGCCGTATATTTATGTCACTTACCCTGAAAGGGTTAATGTATACCAGCCACTGTACTATCCTCCAAAAGTATGGTACACAAGTGTTTCTGCAGTTCCTCCCCATTGAAAAGAAAACAAAGCATGCGACAGGCAGAAAAAGAAAAATAGCACACAAGTCCCAACAGTTCATTGCAATCCGAACATGACATGCAATCATGACAAAGAGCATACCTTTTGTTTTGGGGCGACACGTGCAAACACTCGGACATGGGGCAGCATTCTCTTCAGGAAGTTATTGGCTGTTGCTGTGAGGTAGGCCAAGCCCTGGAAGAGTTGGGGTCCTCCTTTTAAAAGGGGCTCAGCACCCTGCCACACAAGGACTATGCTGCTGTACCTAGAGCTAACAGGGAAAAATGTTGCATCATATTTTGCACAGGAGACATGACCTGTGCACTTTCTACAGGAACTCCTTGTTGAGCTGGTTGGTTTGTATTGCAGAACAAAGATGAACAGGTTTTGACACTAGGCAGGAACGAGCAAGCAGTAACAAGTGATTCATCTTGTTTCCTTGCTCATACCTTGGTCCTAATCAATTACTCTTCCAGATGAGGGAAGGCCGTGGGATGATAAAACAAAGTAGGGCTCGCTTTTGATCTGCTCAATAATTTACTGCTTAATGACCAGAGCTGAGACGTCTGCACACATTTCCATCAAGACATTTTTCTTTGCTCTAAAATCTCCTAGAGAAGGTGCTGCCACTGAAATAAAATATTATAGCGGATACCTTTAATGACATCCTTGACAGTTTTCACATAGAGACTACATTACAAGAAAAAGGTATACAATAATGCCAGTTATTAAAGTTACAAGATAATGTCAAACTTGTGAAACAGGCATCCTTCTGCCAACTATGAGCATCCTTTTTTTTTTCTCACATCTAGTTTATTGCAACAGTCATGTTGGAGTTACATGGTAATAGTATTACAGCAGGAAGTCCCAGAGTTTTGAAAAACTGCCAGGGAGACCTCCTGTTGACATAAAAAAAATCAGCTTTAAAACTTGCCTGGTATATTTTAAATTCGCGCATAAGTTGGCTCTTTCAAATTTTAATTGTGCACACATTGTATCAGTAATCAGCTATGAGAATCCAATCTTGAAGAAAATGCTGAACATCAGAAGCTTTGGAAGCCAATGGAAAAAATATCTATTTTTTATTTTCTTATCTCTTCAACCAAGTATCCAGCTTTATATTGAATACAGGGTGTCTACCAAGTTGACATCTCAAAATTCCCTGAGTTTTCCATGTTTTCGCTGGGTGCCTTTGCAATATTCCCTCAGTGACACAGAACTTTGTTTTATGTAAGACGGGCTAACACCACATCGCCCAATGCTTTCACTCTCTAGTAAGCATGTTAAAGAATAAAAAAATAACTTAATCTAGTTCGAATATTAAAGAGTAGTGTCCATTTCATTCAAAAAGAAAACAGAAGAAAGGGGGTAGTAAAATGCACAGCGAATAAAATATCTTTAAAAAAATGGTAAAACCCATTGCAAATCGTGTCTAACATTCTCAAATACGAATAAAATGGATAGGCACACAGAAACCAATATTTTCGAACATGAGCTATTTCAAACTAATAGCAAGCTCATTGGCATAAGGCCAAACTTTGTCACAAGTGAGATTCTCTCTCAACAGCTGGTAAGTCAACCTCAACTGTCCTGACATATGCTGAAGCAAGATAGCAAGGTGGGCGACTTTGTTAGGATTCATCATGCTCTTGGTAACAGCACAAAGAGACAAGGAGAAAACGCAGAAACACAACAACACAGGCGCCCATGTTGTCGTGTTTCTTCCTTTTGTCTGTGTCCCTTTGCGCTGTTACCAAGAGAATGATGTGCCCTGACATACTATCAGCCTGCGCACAATGCTTCAGTGTTGCGTTTCACTGCTTTAAATTGTTTATTTCAGTTTGAATAGAGGGACACCTGCGTCCTGGCTTCAGCGAACACTTTGTTTTTTGAACTCAAGCTCCTTCAAAGGAATGGCGGCATGCTTCCTTTCCCGTTCATTCCTCAATGTGTAGGTCCTTCCCGTTCACGTCCTCCTTGCACCGCACGTTCGCCCCACAGACCATTTGAAGCGTCCACATGGACTGCCTAGGGGCCGCGAAGACATCCGAAAAATCGGGCAGTTCGAAAAAATGAATGCATGTCTTTCACTGCCCTTAAAGGGACACTAAAGGTTAATATTAAGTTAATGTGGACTGTTGAAATACTATCCTAGAAACCTCAAAACGCTTGTTTCATGCGAAGAAGAGACTTATTTTAAGAGAAAATGCGTTCTGAAGCGTCCGCGTACCTCTAGCGCAATACAAATCGCCCGCTCTCCGTATTGAGGCGAAGATGACTTTCGAGAACAGGCTCACGTAATGCGCCGTGCTTTCTGAGCTTTGAAGCCAATCGCGAAGACCACGAAGGCAGAGTCGGTGCCATTGCTGACAGCGGCAAATTCTATAATGAAAAAACATGGCACAGAATGACAAGAAGCTTAATAGCGAACGGCAAAGCTGCTATGCCTTGCGTTGCGGCGTTAGTGGCTGTGGCTGCCAGCGGATCTGCGTGCGAGAACACCGGTTCGAGGCAGCGAGGTAATCAAAATGGCGGCGGTGGTGGCTTTGGTTAATGCCGTTTCAGATCTTCCGTCACAGCAAAAAGTACGGAAAATCGGACGGCGAAGGGTTCTTGCGTCCAAAATTTCAGACGTTCCAATATATGGACACGTGTACTTATCTTTATTGGGCGACCATGTGTCGCCGCCTGACAAATGTAATCGCACAGCGCGGGACACGCCTGCACGTATCCGAAGTTTCTGGAAAGTTATCGATGCTTCTACCCGGCTGTCTGTTGTCGCCGAACCTTGTGTCATCTGGTTTCATCGCGTGACGCGAATGGTGTAGAACTTTGTGGAAGGCACGCGGGTCCGAACAATTAGTCTGGAACATTCGACGACTGCTGTATAAAAGCCGACGCGCTTGACCCGTTGATCAGATTTTCGACGATCGCTGACTGTGTTCGCCGCTCTCGTTGTGCTTTAAGTGTAGCCTGTTTTGTGGGCACAAGTTTGCCCAATAAAACGCTCGTTTCGTTAATCACAGTATTGCTGCCTTCTTAACCGTCACTACCACGTGACGATATTCACTCTATGGGGTTACGTGGCAGTGCTGCGAAGCCGTCCGAATTATCGGTCGTCCGGAAAGCCGGTCGTTGACTGTACACTGGCAGCTCCTCCAGCTGACGACATGGCGTCAAAAGACGATTCGTTACGATTTCTCTGTGTGACTCGAGCCAGCATTACCGCGACTTTCGCTCCCTTTCAACAAAATTCCAGCTAATTTTCCCTGACAGAAGCACAAATTTCCCGAGTTTTTCCTAAGTATCTCCAGACTATTCAAAATCCCTGAGAATTCCCGGTTTTCCCAGTTGGTAGACACCCTGGAATGTTCATGAGTATAAAAAATATGTTGCATAATACAGCTGCGGCACAAGCATCAAAAACGACTATCTTGAAAGGTTTAAATATGAACAAAAGTAAAGGAAAGAAAAGCAGGCACTAGAACTGCACTAACAAAAAATACAGCATATTTATAATAAAGAAACCCAACAACACATTCAGAATGTTGTACATAAGTGAAGCGGAAGCAATGGAAAAAATTTGTATAATTCTAAAACCGCATTATAACAGCTATGTCTGTAGAAGGTATGCTAAGAGCTTTCCTTGGAGAATAGGAACTTCAGTGTAAGCGACATTTTATGGTACAGCATTGCATTTGTTAGCCGAAAGTACTAAGGGTCAGCACTGATTTAGCATTCGAGCAAAGATAGGTTTCACTTTATGCTCATGTTGGGATTAAGCATGCAGGCAAAATGTAATTCGGTGCAAATTCTTTCAATTCTGCAGTCCTAGTTTCTTAAATGCCTTATTTGCTAAGTTATTCTATGTGTGCATTCCAAGTTAGATCCACTGTTCATCTAGGCATTCGAAAGCTTGCATTCTCGCTATAGTGGCGTTTACTGCATTAAAGGAGTATCAGGCAATGAGGAAAACTTGATATTCTTTGTTTTGGCTACATTAATCTCCATGTGCCAACGTGCCACCACTTACTCAGTCGCACTATGTCAGCTTGTAAGTTATTTACATTCTAGGGTGTTGATGTCAGCCTGAAAATCCTTTCAGAAACCAACTTGTTTTGATAGCAATTACATGGACACTCCAAGCAAATTTTTGCCTTCACCTTGGGACTTTGCATATATTTAGGCATATGTACGCTATATGCTTATCGACGCCATATATGTAGGTTATATCGCTGCACTATTCAATCACTAATGCCAGATCTTACGCTCTTGACTAAATTATTCCCCTGAATATCGAGAGTGGCAGCATAAAAACAAATGTTATGAAACCTTCTCAGACTTATTAAATAATAAAAGTGCAAAGCAATATCAGTGATAAGACCCGAAAATGATGTAATTTTACAGGTGTGGCTCTTTACAGGGAGCATAGTGGCTCCCGTGCAATATCTTTACGGGCCCTGCATGGCATCGTGTTCAAGCTTTTAAGGGTTGCACCCACATAGTGTGTCACATCCAGTCCAACCCACACTGACGAGAAGCGCAGTGCTAAACCTTGCAGCAGTGCTTCACCCTTGAGGCAAAATTTCATTGCAGTCATATTCTCATGCGGCACTTGCACATGAACGCAACAACAATGCCTTGAGCGCGAAGACGTGCTGCACAAGCTGGCTTGGCTGCTTTACCAGAAAGAGCAGAGGCCTTATAATTGCTTCTTGCAGTACTCCCGAGATTATACACATGCTTTCAGACGTGTGTTGTTTAATTACAACTTGCTAGTAGCAACTGACTAAAAATTCTGAGATTCAACAGTTGTGTTAGTATCTAATTCTAGCTTATCAATGTGGGCTTCCTTTGGATTATTTGCAAACATGTTTATAAAGCACATTAGCCTCTTGCTGGTTTGCGTACCGGTTGATTTAAGTTGAACATGCTGATTGCGTGAAGAAATTGAGAATATTCATTATTTGTTCAAGACACAGGTGATGTGATCCAATGAAGAAGAATGTCTCATTACAAAGTATAACATTCCGTCAAAGCCGATTTTAATGAACCCATGTACAGCAAATTATGCTCTATATCAAAGACACAGCATTTTTGGGGGGCAATATTCATGCAAAATAAATTGCTTAAAACTAGCTAAACAGTGGATACACACACAATTTTGAGCACCGACAACCCCCGCCGAATTTTTTTGCCAGGCAAACTTCCGACCATGTTCTTTCCTTATTTTTTTTTTTTTCGATCGTGTGACTAAGTAAACGTTACAGCATTTTGAATCATAAAAGTGAAGAAAGCGGCCTCCAACACATTTACAGAGAGTCATGTGCCAAGGTTGTTGTTCTGAAATAAGTTGGGAAGCTAATGGCATGAGCCAAAATTACTGCCCATTACGAATAATTTTTGCACAGTATGTTGCATATATTGCGCTTGCTTTTAAAATATTAAGAAAGCCATAAACAAATGCTTATTTGCTCAATCCCCATGCTTTTATTTTGCTGAAGATATCGCAACCCTCGATTCCATTTTGCACACAATCAGCACAAAAGCTGCAATTCTTGACATCTCGGTACCAATAAGTGCTTGAGGGCCTTCCCACTCCCTTTTCAGTGCGGCAGCAGTGCACAATGCATCCCGTCATTGAGTAGACATGTTTTTCATGACCGCCGCACACACGGCTCATTGTGTCACCAAGGAGCTCGATGGCAACTGATAGTCCATTGCAATGTACAGCTTACACCATGTTGCCTCGCACTGTATTGAAATGATACAACTGCTTGCCGCAACCAGTGAAGATGAATCTGTAGCAGCTGGTAGCACAAGTGCCTCCCCGCGACCACCCTGCATGAAGAGTGTGCCTAGAAAGGTACAGACCAATCGACTAGAAGTGGACATGGAGCATCGGTAGCTGCGATCGCCTCCTTGCAAAGCCACAATAAATCCGTGGTTGCTATAGGTGTGATCAGGCATAGCAGCCACGCAGATATATTTCCACTTGGTCTAGTTTACTGTCGCATGCACACGCCTGCGCTTGCACACTTCATACTCAGCATTTTCAAGTGTTCTATTTTCAGTTACTGGAAAACTATATGCTGTCTCACAACGTACTGGCAGCAAAGTGGAGGCTACAGTGAGTATCAGCCAATCAGGAGTGAAGTCGTGCAAAAACACTCTGTTCCTGCGCCGTGGAGCGTCCTCTGCTTTTGAAAATATGCAGCATATCATGAAACTGCTTTGCCAACAGCCAACTTTACCTACTCTCTTTCTATTCAATGCAAATTAGCCGAGAGGATACCTTCACGTCCAGTCAACAATCCTCAAGAAAATCATGCACTATTCCACTATCTGCATAAGCAAGGCTTTTACTGTTTTGCACAAGGCTGAGCTTGATTTCCCAAAGAATTGCATCTGACACAAGCAACAGTTTTTTCCCACTGTAGTTTGAAGAAGTGGTGCGATGCATGCACTTGGAGGCGCTTAAATCAGTAGTGTGTTGATAGAAATAAGCAGTTGGTAGTACGTGGCACTTGTCCTAATCTGTTCCATGTGCCTTTGTCTAAATTATTTGCATTTATTTTGCAGTCAACATGACTTCTGCACTTGATCTCTTTTCCTACGCTTTAACATGAGTCCTCAGAAGGAGGGTTCCTGCCAAGAGGAGCCGAGTGACCAGGTGTGCAGCGAAGAAGGAAGAGGGCAGGGGTGGTTAGGTTGATGCTGCTTCAGCGACCGGAGACCAATGAATAATGACATGCCGTTACTGTGAATTCATTTTATTATAACACAGTTGAACCCCACAATAATAAAATTGGTGGGAAAAGTGAAAAAATTCACTTTTGAGGGAATTTCACTGTTGCGAAATCAGGACAGGAATGTGTCACAAAATGAAACTTTACTGGAAAAATTCCATCAGCCTACTTTGGCAATCCTCACTTAAGGCTATAGAACCACGTTGCCAACAGCCCAAAGTGCACCCCATGTGTCAGTCTGCAATAACGGCAATGCCATGGAGCGGTATTCACAGCCAATGGCTTTCGGAGGTATGACCACTTTCGCAATATTTGGCATAACTTGGCACTGGACGCGGAGCAACTGAGTTTCTCCAGCGTCTGTAGATGCTGATGCGTGCAGTGCTGAGCATGAAAGTGATTGTATCTCATATCTCCGAAACCAAGCACATGACCCCTTTGCGCATGTCTGGCGACACCAAATCCGCATGCAATGCCTGTTGGGTGGTTAAGAAACCAGCATTCTTGAAGCAAGGAGACACATATTCTCGCATCATCACTCAATCACGGCCCGATGCGTGGCAGCCCATGCTGTGACTGCCATTTCATGCACCATGTTCCCACCATGTTCGGTGGGACATGGATTTCTTTTTTCTTGCTGCGCTTTTCTCACTGAGCTGCCAGAGTATGCACTGCGCTAGGTATACAAACACCATTAGTCGGTAGAGATATGCGGTCCTGCCATCTGCAAGGGGCCATCGACTAACAAGACAGTGACCATGAAGTGTTCCCGGCACACACGATCGCTTCCAGCACTTGCTTGTTTTTGTAAACAATATTGGCGGCGCCAACACACATGTAATGTGCTGGTATACTATGCAATTTAAGTGTAAAGCAACGGCATTTGAGCACTTTTTGAAGTCTGCTAGCCTTGTGCAAGTAGGTAATATATGGGATAGCATTCCGGCAAATTTTGCTAAGGTGGCATTGCAGTTTAGCGACATTTCGTTGTCGAGAGATACAAAAGTATATTGTTGTCACGAGAATTTCATTAGCACGGGTTTCGACTGTATCCATTTGCAAGTTATACTAATGTTCCTGTTCATGGCTGGAAGGAGCGTACGCAGAGCGGGCCCATGTGGCAAGTACTGTAAAGATGGACTCCCGGGGAGTTAGGGTAGCTGGGGTGTTCATAGCACTGTCGTCTCCTACAATTCTCTTCCGCCATCGGTCACATTTGCTCTTTGTACATATGCCTTGTCGCGCCTTTCCTTTTATTACTATGTTTACATTTTCTAATCAGTGAGTACCGCATGTTCAATGTCAACTGAATGGTGTTTCCCTGTTGCTGTAGAAAATAGCCAACATTTCTGCTGCTGTATCTTGAGCATCAGTGATTTACTGTTTGCATGCTTCGAGTTTCAAATGTGCAAAAACTTTAGGTTGTGTCACCATCTATAAAAATACAAAGTACAAGCAAACATTCGTAATCTATTGCCTCTATGACCTGGAAGTGCCCACAGCTTGCCGCACACTCCCACAGCACCATCTCAGAGGCAATGTATGGAGTCATCCACTTTCAGCGAAAGCACACGAGCACGTGGCTGCGCTCCTCGGTGCGCATCACGAGGCCACGAGGGTTGCAATGTGGGCTTGTTGGTAATGCATCTTCAAGGGGAGTACGATAGCGCGATTAAAAGACTGGACAAAAGAAGACACATAGGGACACACACAGCACTGTGTGTGTCCCTATGTGTCTTCTTTTGTCCCGTCTTTTAATCGCGCTACCGTACTCCCCTTGATCATGAGGCCACCAAGAGAAATGCTTCCACAATCTGCTACTTTGTTGGCACGCACAAAGCCTTGCCTGATAGTAGCACCATAGCTTTGCTTGCAATGTGGTGCAGAAATGCCTGTCTTTTGTGTAAACTCTTGTCAGGTGCTGAGTGTTTTATGGCACGCGGCACAGCAAACTTCTTGAAGTGGTAAACAAGTAGAGGAGGAGGAGGAATAAACTTCATTTGTGCGCAGCAGATTTGAGACCTAGGCCTCTCTACCTAGATGACGGCCTCGAGCCCTTGGGCCCTGGCGGAATCTTCGGCCTGCTGGATTGCCTTGAGTTGGTCTTCCGGTGCACAGCTGAGCAACGTGGTCCCCCACTGCTCTCTGGTCTTGTTTATTTTATTCTGTGTGGGTGTCCGAGGACAAGCCCAAACCATATGTTGTAGGTTTGCCCTTTCTTGACAGAATCTACATCTATCCGTGAAGGCCCAGGAAGTAGTGGTGGTAGGCCACCGGGTTCGAATATGTATCTGTTTGTAAGAGGTGCCATGCCGTCGCTTGCAGTCTACTCAGTGAGGAGTGTGGCGGGGGGAAATGGGCCCTTCCCAATTTATAGTGTTTGGTGATCTCGTTAAAGCTGGCCATGCGGTCTCTCTCCGTTCCCAGTATTTATTGCATGTTACCTGTTTGGCCCGCGAGTTCTCGAGCCAGGTTGTGCACTATTTCGTTCCCGGGAAGGAAGGAGTGTGCGGGTGCCCATATAATGTGAATGTTGCGATCTTCACGAAAGTTGTTTAAAATTCTCAGCGCTTCCAGCGAGATTTTTTCCTTTTGCATAGTTCTTGACGGCTGTCTTGGAGTCACTTACTACGATGTTAGCCTCCGTGGAGGCTATTGCCAGTGCTAAGGCAGCCTCCTCTGCCACCTCCGCCTTCCCTGTTTTTACCATGCCAATAACTCTGCAGTCACCCTCTAAACTCGTACCAACTATCGACATACTCTGTCCATTTGCGTACTCCGCCGCGTCCACATAGACCACGTCCCTGGCACTACGGAATCTTTTGTGGAGAGCTCTCGCTCTTGTGTTTCTTCGATCTTGGTGAAACTCCAGGTGCATGTTTCTGGGGATTGGGGGTATTGACAGATGTGCCCTTATTTTTCTTGGGATGTCTCTCCACACTCCGTGCTGTGCTTCGTAAGTTATTCCGATGTCATCTAAGATGTGTCTCCCCGTCAAACTCTGTGTAAGCTGTAGAGGTCGCCCCATTTCAGCCCCATTTGTTAGGCTGCCACCAGAGTGTGGCACCCCCTGTGATCTGTGTGTGTCTATATATGTTCGGGCCCAATAAAGAAGGGGCATTCCCTTTTCGTCCAAGCAAGTGGTCGCACATTTTGGTCCGTCCCTGCGTGCTCGTGCCCCGCGCGGCACCAACCACGCGACATGGTGTCAGAAGCGGCCGGATAACGCCCCCCTGCCTTAGCCCTCACCTCATAGGAAGGCACCAAGATGTCCCTCGAGACCGGCGAGCCGCCAAAACTGTACGGCGTCAACTTCCAGCCGCCGGCACCGTTCGACTTCGCGAACCCGCCAACGTGGGTGACATGGCTCAGCCGCTACGAAGACTACGCAGTGGTTTCAGGACTGACGAAAGCGTCGGAAGACATGCAGGTACGCTCGCTACTGTACTGCATGGGCCCGGAGACCCGCCCGCTTCTCGAGACTTTCTCGCTCGACGCCCAGTCGCTCGCTTCATACCAAGCCGTTGCCACCCGCTTCACTGAGCACTTCGTGCACCCGGCAAACGAGCTTTACGAATCGTCACGGTTCCACAGACGCTTTCAGCTGCCCGACGAAAGCATCGACACATACTACGCAGAACTGCGCAGGATGGTCAAGCGCTGTAACTATCCGTCTGCTGCTGTCGAGGAAAGGCTCGTACGCGACCGGTTCGTCGTCGGCCTCCGCGACTCCCGTCTCTCGGACCAGCTGTGCCGGAACACGAAGTTGACACTACAGGACGCCTGGACACAAGCCCGTCAATCCGAAGACGCCGACAGGGAAAAGGCGTTGCCCCAGAACCGCACCGAGCACTCCCGCGAGCTCAACCTCGACGCCGCAAAAGCTAGCAAGTTCCCCTCTCACCGCCGCTCCGCCGCTAAGCCTCGTTCACCGCAGTCGCTAGCAGAGCGCTCACGCGAGCCGTCCACATGTGAATTCTGCAGCCGCGCGCCTCATCGACGTTCAGACTGCCCGGCCCGTCGCTCCACCTGCAACTTCTGCAAAAAGAAAGGCCACTTTGCCGAAGTATGCCGCTCGCGGAAGTTCAAGCAGTACAAGCTCAGCTCCGTTCACCTGCACGCCGTCGCGATGCCCGCCTCGGCAAAGTTCGTCGACGTCACCGTTGACGACTACACAGCGCAGTTCAAGGTCGACTCCAGAGCCGAAGTATCTGCTGTTTCCAGCGACTTTCCTACCTTGCCTGCCACACTCGACCAAGTCGACACTCTGCTCACTGGCCCGGGAGGACAGCCACTGCGCGTGCTGGGCTCGTATATGGCACGACTTCAGTGGCAAGGGAAAACAAGCTGTCAGCGCCTCTACGTGATCCAGTCTCTCACTGTGCCTCTTCTGGGACTGCCAGCGCTCCAAGCTCTCCAAGTAGTTCAGTTTCTTGATCAACTCAAAACTTCAAAAGCGACGCTGCGCGCCGAGCTCTTCAATGGATTGGGAACCCTCAAGGATGAATACAACATCCGGTTGAAACCCGATGCCGTACCTTTCTCGCTAAGCATACCTCGCAGGATCCCCATTCCGCTGCTCGAGATTGTCCGCCGCGAGCTGGACAAATTGGAAAGCGCAGGCGTGATCCATAGGGTCGACAAGCCAACACCATGGTGCTCGGGTCTCGTCGTCGTCCGGAAAGGCGATGGTTCCTACCGCCTCCGCGTCGACTTGACCCAACTCAACAAGGTCGTCCTTCGTGAAAGACATATTCTGCCAACTGTCGAGCAAGTCCTTGGCCTCCTCGGCGATGCAACAGTTTTTTCGAAGCTGGACGCGACCGCAAGCTTCCACCAGGTGAAGCTCGCTGAAGACTCCCAAGAGCTTACGACATTTATCACCCCATAGGGCCGATACTGCTTCTGCCGGCTCCCCTTTGGCATCACCTCCGCACCCGAGTACTTCCAAAAGCAGATGGCAAGAATCCTGGAGGGCCAAGAAGGAGTCGCCAATATGATAGACGATATTTTGGTTTTTGGACGCACCCGCCAGGAACATGATGCCAGACTGAGCCAGGTGCTATTTCGCCTTGCAAAAGCAGGTATCACATTGAACCAGGACAAGTGTCGTTTTGGGGTACCCGAGGTCTCCTTCCTCGGAGTTGTCGTCTCGGCACAGGGCATCAGGCCAGATCCGGGCAAGGTCGAAGCAGTCAAAGCCATGGAAGCCCCAACGGACGTCGCTGGCGTTATAAGACTGCTCGGAATGGTGAACCATCTTGCCAGGTTCTTGCCACACATCTCGGATGTCACGGCTCCCATCAGAGCCTTACTGAACAAGTCTGCGAGTTGGGTGTGGCAGCACGAGCAAAAGGCAGCGTTCGAGAAAATCAAGGAACTCTTGACATCAGACAGGTGCATGGCCAAGTACCACCCGTCGTACGCCACTACGGTGTCTGCAGACGCAAGCTCATTCGGACTCGGCGCAGTTTTGCTACAGACGCAACCCTCAGGAGAGCGCCGCCCAGTCGCATTCGCTTCGAGGTCAATGACCGATACCGAGCAGCGTTACAGCCAGACTGAAAAAGAAGCTTTGGCAACGACGTGGGCTATCCAAAGGTTCGACGAGTTCGTCCGTGGCATCCCCTTCGACGTCGAGACTGACCACCTGCCACTCGTTTCGCTTCTGGGCAAGATGGAACTGGACGTGTTGCCGCCTTGTATTCAGAGACTACGGCTGAAGACCATGCAATACCAGTTCCGTATGCTGCACGTGCCAGGAAAGCTGCTAGCCACAGCTGATACGTTGTCGCGCATCACCTACAAGCCACCCACTCCTCTAGACACTATCGAACTTTTTGCAGCACAGGTAGTCGGCTGCACGTCGGAAGTCTTGCCACTCAGCCCTAAAGACGTGCGACAGGCACAAGAGTCCGATGGCGAGTGCAAAGCCCTTGCTTCCTACTGCCAGAATGGTTGGCCTAAAAAGACCACAATACCACTGCACCTTACAAAGTACGCCTCGGTGGCAGACGAGCTCTCTGTCTGCGACGGTGTTCTGTTGAAGGGCGCCCGGTTAGTCATCCCATCGTCCCTTCGGCCAGCGGTCTTGACGCTGTTGCATGAAGGTCATCAGGGCATCAACAGGACCAAAGCCCTAGCTCGGGAGTCAGTTTGGTGGCCCGGTATCTCGACAGACATCGCCTCTCTCGTTGCCAACTGTGAACAGTTCGCTTCCACCCGCGTGAACTTTGCTGAGCCCCTGCTCTCCACAGCCCTACCTGGACATCCCTGGGAATTCCTTGGAATAGACTTGTTCCACCTCAACGGCCAGACGTTCATCCTGGTGGTGGACTATTACTCAAGGTTCCCTGAGGTGGTGACCCTGAGGAGCACGACAGCTCAGGCAGTCATTGACGCTCTCAAATCCATCTTTGCCCGCCATGGAATCCCGCAAGTAGTCAGGTCCGACAACGGCCCACCGTTCTCGTCGCAAGAGTTCGCGGCGTTTGCAGCGTCATACGGCTTTAACCACAGGACCAGCAGTCCACACTACGCTCAATCGAACGGAGAGGCGGAGAGGATGGTGCGGACTATCAAGGACCTGTTTCGCAAGTCAAAGGATCCTTCTCTGGCTCTGCTCAGCTATAGGGACACTCCAGGAGTCAACGGCTTTAGTCCAGCCCAGCTATTGATGGGACGTCAACTGAGAACCAGAGTCCCAAAGCAAGGCTCCCAGCTATGTCCCAACTGGCCCCCAATGAAAGAAGTCGTCGCCAAGGATGCGTCTTACAAGCAGAAGCAGGCCGACAATTACAACAGGCATCATGGAGCTCGAGACTTGCCGCCACTCCAAACAGGTCAGCGCGTCTGGGTGCGACCCGATCAAGTGCAGGCTACGGTCCTCAGTCCGGGGCAAAGACCAAGAAGCTACGTGGTCGAAACGGAGCGAGGTGGCACCCTACAGCGCAACCGGCGTCACCTAGTGCCTTTTGGGACTACTGCCTCCGGAGAGGAACCACCACCACTGCAGCAAGTTTGCTGTCAGGAGCCTCGGCCTGCCAACATCGTGGAATCAACGGTGCCCCTCGGACAGTCCGTGCAACAGTCCCCTACAGCCAGGGACCGCAGTGACGGCGTGACTCGAACACGTTACGGCCGGCCTATCGTTCCGCCACGCCGTTTGAACTTGTAAAACTTTTGAGGTGTCTGGCTTCCTGAATCTCTCCCGTCTAACCTCCAATGCTTCAAGGGGGGAGATGTAGAGGTCGCCACATTTCAGCCCCATTTGTTAGGCTGCCACCAGAGTGTGGCGCCCCCTGTGATCTGTGTGTGTCTATATATGTTCGGGCCCAATAAAAAAGGGGCATTCCCTTTTCGTCCAAGCAAGTGGTCGCACGTTTCGGTCCGTCCCTGCGTGCTCGTGCCCCGCGCGGCACCAACCACGCGACATGTCTCTCCGCACTCCGTGCTGTGCTTCGTAAGTTATTCCGATTTCATTTAAGATGTGTCTCCCCGTCAAACTCTGTGTAAGCCTTTCATACTGCGCTACTCTCTGGGCCTCAATAAGGTCGTCTAGTGTGTTGTGCACACCGAGCGCCAAGAATTTCTCGTTTGACGTATTTGCCGGAAGTCCCAAGGCTTGCTTATACGCCCTTCTAATAATGCAGTCTATCTTGGCTTTCTCTGCAGCGTAGAGCTTGAGGTAAGGAACCACATATATAATACGACTGATTACGAATATTTCTCTTAATCGGATGAGATTGTGCTCTTTCATGCCATAGTGCCTGTTGGATATCCGCTTTATTAGTCTGATTGTTTGTTGAACATTATTGTCAAGTAGTCTAATGGTTTCTTCGTTATGGCCGTTTTTGGTAATACGGAGTCCCACTATTCTCAGGCTCTGCACTATCGGTATTGTGGTGCCTTGTACTGTGACCACAGTGCCTGGCCTTTCGCTAATGTTTTTTCGACCCTGGCATGTGGGTGTATAGTGCAGAAGTTCTGATTTTTGTGAGGAGCATCTCAGTCCCTTGTCTCTGATGTAGTCTTCGACCGTGTTCAGTGCTGGTTGAAGGATTTCTTCCACATGCCCATCGCTTCCACCCGTCACCCTAAAGGCGATGTCGCCCACGTATAGGCCGTGTCCGAGTCTTTTATCTTTTCGAGTCTCACAGGAAGAACTATCATTGCCACGTTGAATAGAAAGGGAGATAGGACAGATCCAAAATTTTTGCGGTACAATCTGTCAAGAAGTCTCATGTACGCGTATGTTTAACGTCCTACATCCAGCTTTTGGAGATTTTGTAGTATTGCCTTGTGCATGACGGTGTCAAAGGCCTTAGCTAGATCGAGACCTAGTATTGCTTTGGTGTCTAGAGTTCTCTCACCCGCATCTATGATCTGATGTTTTAGTTTGAGAATATTATCCTGTGTCGATAACTTGGGTCGAAATCCAACCATGGTATGTGGATAAAGTCCTCCATCATCCATGTATCTTGTGAAGCGTGTGGGAACCACATGTTCCATGAGTTTACCGATGCAGGATGTTAGCGATATGGGCCTTAGGTTCGTCAGTTGTGGTTTTTTTCCAGGCTTCGGTATAAAAATGATTTGGGCTGATTTCCATTGACTTGGAATGTGAGCTTGCTCCCAGCAGTTATTCATGTAGTCCGTGAGAGCTCGGATGGATACATCGTCGAGGTTCCTGAGTGTTTTGTTACTTATCCCCAGGTCCTGGTGCAGATTTCGGGTTGAGCCTGGGAAGTTCATATCTGATTTCTGCCTCCGTAATAGGGGTATCAAGATCAGGATTCTCATTACCTAGGTAATCCAGGAGTCATTCTCTATCCGTATCTCCAACGTACATTTCTTTGAGCTCTCGAAAGAGCTCTTCTTCTGTACCATCGTAGCTGTGTATAACCTTCTGTAGATTGTGTCTTTGTATGGTTTTTGTACTGCCGGGGTACAAGAGGCATCGGAGAATGTTCCAGGTATTGGACATTCCTATCTGCCTTTCCATCAAGTCACATGTGGCTTCACACTTTTGTTGGGTTAACCTATATGCATATATTTTGATTTCCTTGTTTAATTACACAATTATCTTCCTTAATTTCCAATTATGTTTTTGCTTTTTCCATGTTTTCAGTAGTCCAAGAATAAGTTTTTTATAGAGGTGGTTATTTATTTTAATATTTGACAGCACGCCGTAGACATGACGGGTGTGTATCTCAATTTACCTAATGAAGACAGCTATGCTCAGTCCCACTTTATCAGTCCAATCTACTCAGTCCAATCATTAGCACTATGTGTCGAATGAGAAAAAGTGATGCAGGTCGACGAAGATTTTTCTTAGGCTGGTCAGTGACACACGTAGTACGGTTAACAGTAACAGACAACACACAGCGTAGGCCCCCGCCTTTAGTTCTCAATGCGCATGTGCAAACAGTGCGTCCAGCGGCCCCATGTTGCGTTCCGTGGAGCACAATTGTGTGCTTGCGTGTTTCCGCTAAGAGTGGGCCACCCTGTACAGCAAATTCAGCCTCTTTGGTTAATCCTAAACGTTGAGAAATTGAGAACAATCTCGGGAACGGCCCAGAATGTTCCCTAATAATTTGCTGTTGAAGTGTTCTGCCACAAATCTGAAGTACATACAAGCATCGGTTGGGAACTAAATCGCCAAACAGTGCATGATGGCACCGAACTAACAGAGTACTGAGGCTTATAGCCTTGGCTGTGCTGTTGACTTGTTGCGAGACAGAGTACAAACTCTATCTTGTCTTTGATCACTGAAAGCGTTACCATGAGATGCTTGCATGCATGGCATTTCTGTTCTTTTGTTTACGAGTGGGCACTCTATTAAATTATGAGGTTTTGTGTGCCAGAACCACGATTTGATTATGAGGCACGTCGTAGTGGAGGACTCTGGAATAATTTGGACCACCAGGGGTTCTTTAACGTGCACCTAAATCTAAGTACCCCCCCCCCCTCCCCCCATGGGTGTTTCAGCATTTCACCCCTATCGAAATGCAGCTGCCGTTGCCGGGATTCGATCGTGCGACCTTGTGCTTAGCAGCCCAACCCCATAGCCCTTAAGCAACCATGGCAGGTAAAGCGGGCACTCTCAAACTGCTGATATTGCCATGTGTGCCTCTGTTTTTGTAAGATTTGCAAGGATTGATAGAATCTGAGCATAATATTCCAATAAAATAATTGATTGGAATAGTATGCGCGACCAGTCCTCAGCCTCGGACGCACTTTTTGATATGATGCTAAGCTTCAATCTTCATCAGGTCATTTCGCATCCAATGTGCCCACAGAGACCTACACAAAGCATTCTTGACCTAATATTTTTCAGCTGTCATTTTATTTCAGTGTGACGCAAATCCCAGACGAACTGAAGTATATCCGATCATGACACATCAGTGTGCATGTTACCACTTGGTTTCATAATCACCACTCATTCTCCAGTAACATTAGCATTGGAATTTAAATATGCTGACAATAATAACATACCAACACACCTTGATTAAGAGTTGCAGTCTTTTCTGCAAATGAGTTCGGATGTCTCTTCTGACACAGATTCCCCGAGGCTTCAGTTTAAATCTATCGTCCTTCACTGCATCACCTCCATATATCCCCACAAAAACCAAACGGCCACCGATAAATACCCCTGGATCATGTGAAGAGTTATCCAAACAAAGTACTGAATGAAAATAATGCACAAGGCGATAAAAATGAAACGTAATGAAGAATACATCAAAACAAAACTGACAAATGGAATAGCAAAATTCAAGCAAACAGCTAAACGTGCCAAAGAACATTATTTTAATGTCACTTTACAGCACTTTCTAATGAACTATCCTAGCATATACTGAAGGCACTTTTGCACCAGTGGGACGATGAAGTCACACGTTTTCCCCCAAATGAATTAAATTCTGGGGTTTTATGCGCTGCCAAAACCACGATTTGATTATGAGGCACATCATAGTGGGGCATTCTGGAATAATTTAGACCACCAGTGGTTCTTTAGCATGCACCTAAACCTAAGCACACGGGTGTTTCGGCACTTCACCCCCATCGAAATGCAGCTGCTGTTGCTGAGATTCGATCCCCCAACCTCGTGCTTAGCAGTGCAACACCATAGCCACTAAGCAGCCACGGCGGGTACCTTTCTCCCAAGGAAAACGCAACTAAGGCTAATGTATATAACTATTTCTTTCGACCAGTATTTACTAAAGACAATAATATTATTCCTGTTATTATAAAAATATCAGCCAGCACTGATGACCTAGACGTTACAGAAGCTCGTATACTTTATCTATTGCTTAACATTGAGCCTAAAAAAGCTAGCGACCTTGATAACATACCTAACGAATTTCTCAAAAGGTATGCCAAATGGTACGGTAGATACTTTGGCATAATCACTTATTTAATCTTGGTTGCCTAATCACTGGAAAATAGCAAAAATATTACCCATTCACAAATCAGGCGACACTGCATGAATTTCAATCTATAGACCCATTTCACTAACTAGCAGAGCGTCTAGACTTTTGGAATATAACGGCTTTCGTAGAACACATTAAGTTTCTGTCCCTGACCCAACATGGCTTCCATAGTGGTTTGTCGACAGTAACACAGCCAGCGGAACTACTTCACGACCTCATCTCCACAATCAATAACCGTGGCCAAACTGACACGATTTTAATCGTGCTAACAAAGGCATTTGACTGCGTACACCATGGTAAATTACTGGCTAAAATTGACAACATTATTGAAAGAGGGCCAGTTTCTGCTCGGATAAAAAATTTTGTAACGAATTGTTGAGTTTGTTGTCTATGAGCAGATGCCATCCAACAGTATTGCAGTATCACCCAGGAGGTCTACGCCGAGGTCATTACTTTTCCTAATAAAAAAGGTACTTAATTCAGCAATGTGGAAAGTTGGGCTAGTTGGTGATTAATCATCATACCTTGCTGGTGAAGCAGCGGACTGACACGGACACGGCGAGGACACACAAGAATACATGACACTCGCTGCACTCACAACTACTTTATTTCAAGACATATACTTCATATCTATATACCTGTGTACCCTCACGTGTCAAAGATAATCAAGGCAAGATTAAAGGCATTTTCCAAATTTATTTGCCCACGCATACTCGGGAGTCAAAGATAGGCACCTGTCTATCATGGTGTGCAATCCTACCCTATTTCTTGCACCCCCTAACAAACATTTTTTTATTACACAATTTTCTTTTCCCTTTAGTGTTCTCCTAAAACGGCAACCTCACCATGGCTTAGAAGTATAGATGGCTGACTGATACAACCTTCTCCCCTCTTGTGAATGGGAAAAGCTTCGATTATTTCCCTGGTCAGCTGATCCTTATGGTGCGATAAAACTGTAGTGTCGTTTGCCGTGTCCGTGTCAGTGCGCGGCTTCACCAGCAAGGTATGATGATGGTGTTTAATTGTAAAACCATGTGCCATTATGCAAGAATCCAATGCTGGCATGACCGAGCGATAGTACCAAAAATGGCCAACAGCGCAAAGGCTAAAAACAAGTAAAAAAATGCTCTGATTGACGTCGAACTTCTCAGGAAGGTTCCTGTAAACAAAGTAAATTAACGGCTTTGAAAAGAAAATTCTTCACATTGCGTTCTGGATGGGAATCAAACCCTGGCCTGCAGGGTGTGAGACGAGCACGCTTCCCCGATGGCACAACAGCTCCATGGTTCTGGCTGACTAAAGGTGTGCTTAGTGCGTGCATCATTAGACGTGCGACGGCGCAGCCAATGGGCAGGAGGTGGCGCCACGTCACGAGTGTATAAAATAAATACACTTCACAAAAGAGACTATATTGCTCTCACATTCCCACATGTAAGCAGTCTTTGATGTCTCTGCCATATATTTTTTTAGACAATAGATCTTTTATGAAAATGCTATAAGTGCAGCGAACGTGGTGTTTTTACAGATGAGTTTCTAGGCGAGGTGGACATACTTCGCAGCTAACAATGCGAGCTTCAGAAGACTAATTACCAAAAATTCATTACACTTTTTATTAGTGCCCTAGTGGCAGTTGTTTAAATGATGAATTTTAGGGGAGTCACAGTTTATTGCACCCTCATTTTTTTTTAATCTTGAAAGGCAACCTAATTCGAGATATTTAAGAGTGAATTCCAGCGGTAAAGTCAGGCAATATCGAGACCTAGAGCTGCAAGAGTGCAGAGAAGGCGGCCCCGCTATCATATCAGACGCCCCGTGACAACAAGCCCGAAGGAGACCAAATGTCTCGGCCATTGGCGGCAGCTACCGATGTTGCCCGCTTTGCCTGGGAGGCACGTGCTGCTGTGCGTCAGGCCAGCATTTGACGCAGCATGCGGTCATTCAAACTCCACACTTTTTGATGGGGCGTTGGCGCCTGACATGCAGTGGCACTCGCTCAGTCTCGATCATGCCTCAAGTGAACTTTGGAATTTCATAATGAATATCTCCAATTACGTGCAATTTGCCAGATATTTAAAACATGGGTGCATACAAAAATGTCGTTGACTCCAAAACTGCCATTTACCCAACTGCCTCCAAGGCACTAATAAAAAGGTTGATTAGATTAGTGAATTCTTTAAAATTCTGAAGCTCACATCATTCACTACAAAGTATGTCCGCCTCGCTTAGGAACTCACAATGCCACATTAGCTACACTCATGAACTTTCCATAAAAAATCTTTATTACCTATAAAAAAAACCACCCTGTATATTAATGACATCAAAGCTGATATTCACTGCAATATTAAGTTGTTCGCCGACAACTGCGTTATATACGAGGAAATCACTAACCACAGTAACACTTCGTTAATACGTACCCGCTTAATAAGTGAGTCCGGTTTAAATATAGTCGCAATGAATCCTCGATCCTGTCACTACTGAACTTAATGTATTGGCTGACTGCTTAAGCCATGGTCACTTACCGCATGCCAAACAATTAGTATGTAGTATTTACTTCACTTTTGGGCATGTACAAGCCAGGAATCACAGAAGTGATGTGCACGCAGACCACAGATAGTAAAATTGCGGCGCACGGACTTTTTATGAACAGCAGACCCCACCGATAGTTCATTCATGATGATAACGTGGAAGTAGGTGATGGCCATTTCTTCTGTGACGTGGCTAATGTGTTGACTGCCAGGAAGGCGTTCACAGAGAAGTGGAGCCTGATGGAGAAACTGGCTTGTGGCCTCGTTGAGTTTGAGGAAGCTGTCGTCGCTGCAAGACCGCCATGGCAGCAAGTGAATGTAACAGATTTTTTGCTGCCTGCTCTCAAATAAAGCTTGTCTGACTGTGTGTTCGAAGGAGAACTAACTTTTCTTTTTTTTTGGGGGGGGGGGGGGGAGGTGGTAGGCCTACAGCCACTCATCTGCCACTGTTGGTTAATTAGTACATCGCTAAATGTGTACCTTATCCACGTTTCCCGCCAACTACGTGTTAACCAGGTTTTACTGTCTACTGATCACATCATGCTTAATACGTCCCTCAACACCTTATCCGACAGGCAGATGTCAATGAATACGTAAAAATCTGTAACCATGACAGTAACAAGAAAAATTGAACTGTCTAAGTTCACATAGAAGATTAACAACATACCCCTAGCTAAAGGTGAGCAGAAATATTTAGGAGTTACATTAACCAATGATCTCAGATGAGGCAACCATATTTCAAATGTCACTGCAGCTGCATTTCAAAAATTGTTATTGCCCAAAAGAAACCTTGCTCTTTCAACCAGGCCTACAAAGTTCCCAGAATATACAACTTTCACACAATGAGTTCTCGGAAATGCTAACACAGTCTGGTCTCCATATTCGAAGACTAACATAACAAAATTACAAGGAATACAAAGAAAGGCAGTCAGGTTTATACAGAACAAATTTAAGCGCACAGGTTCCCCCATTAATCTTCTGGTTCAATACGAGCTAGAAACGCTGTCCACGAGAGCAAAACATGCAGCCTTGGAATTGTTGTTTCAATTACTAAAGAATAACTATTAACATGGATGTTTCAAAACAAATATAATTTTCTCAGGCTCAACCAACACGTCACAAGTATGCATTAATGGAGTGTCCCTTTAATAATAAGGCATTCTTTGTTCCTCGTCATTAGAGAAAGAAACAACCTTGCCATACACGAACATTGCACTGTTACTGCACTGCATGCACAGAAGATTGAGCGGTCACACACTGTCGCCATGTGCGCCCTAGCACTTCTTTCGCACGTATGTCGTATGCCGCTATGTGAAACTATGCCACTTTATTACCTGAATGTTCGTATTGCGTCCAGCTCTGCGTTTTTCTTCTTTTATGTGATGATTTACTTGTGCTAACTAATGCATTTACTATTTTTGTAAAGCCTTGTTAAATGATCAAGTTTTGCTTCATTCTTTACTTTTGTCAATTCTGCCTAGTTTCATTCAGCTGTTTTTTTGTTCCTTTCACGTTGTGTAACTAATTATGTTTTCCTTTCTTTCTTTACTGTTTGAATTATTTGCCTCGTAACTGCCGACCTACCACACTCTCCAACAAGAGCAGCAGCATTGAAAAATATACATCTAATCTAGCAATCTAACAATTGATTAATGCGAGTTTCTCCTTTACTTTGTGTGCACCAGTGAACTTGCTTGTGCTTCACTGTGGCTCTAACGATCTACTACTTCATTTCCCATTGTTCTTGGCCACTGGTGAGGAGGCTGCCACACTGCTGCCTTTGCTAGTTTCGCACCCTCAGCGTGATGCATGATCAAAATGGAAAGTGAAATGAAATGTTACAAAATACTATTCGTGTAAAACCGACCTTATTTTCTGGTATATAAGTCGTACCTTTGTATAAGTCACACACCCCGGAAAAAAAAAAACAGTGTATATAAGTCATGCCGGTGTATAAGACGGACCTGTTCATTTGGTAAGTGATTTAAAAAAAGAAAATACAGTGACGTTTCCCTTCGTGAACGCAGGTCACATGCAAGCGATGATATGGACACCCCAGGCACATTTCTGTCATCGTCGTTACTGCGACTGCGACACACCGTATAAAGTTCCAAGGGTGATAACATCGTCCCTGCGTGCTGTATATGCTATATGCGCTAGTGAAAGCATGCGACAGTGAGCCGAATCCCGCACAAGCGTGGAAAGTGGGAAGGCGGCAGCATGGGATGTACTCTGGTGGCAATTAACTGAGTAGTTTGTGCAGCGGCACAAGCCATGTCTTGAAAGCGAACTGCAGATGCAACAACTTTGCAGTGCTGCTCCATCTTTCTCGCACTGCGCTCGGCAACTCGATCACGAGAAGAACCCGATACCTCCATAGCGCGCACACAACCTGTAGCAGGAGGCCATAGCATCCAATCCGATTTCGACGGCCGTTTTTCGTTTTGTTTTTTTTCAGAAAAAGAAAAAGAGAAAGCCATATATAAGTTGCACCGCTGTATAAGACACACTGACGAAAATAACCGTGAGTTATGCACTGGAAAACACAGAATATAAAACATGAATATGGTTGCGTGAATTTTATTACATGTGTAAAAGATTTATTATGCTAGTTTATCCATGTACTCAAGAATAAACTATGTCACATGGTTTTAATGTGCCAAGTGTCACATGGACACTTGGCACATTAAATAAATTTTTTTGGCACTTTAAGCCTTTCTAAAAAATTACATTTGTATGTCCTTTTGTCAAAATAAGTCACTGAAAAATTTAAAGCTGCAAAAGGAAATATGAGCCTCAAGCTCACTGTGGCAGCTTTAGATAACACTATTGCAACGTGCTTGCAACCTCAAGCATTCTTAGCCCATGAAAAATGGAAATGTGCATCGCTCGCTGCTGTCCTCGTTTCCAGGCTCCTATCAAATCAACTTTCAGGTAACCTGAACCAATTATAAATGTCTTACTAAGGTTAAATTAGTGAAAGTGAACTGTAGTATGTTTGAATACGTAGGAATCCAAACTACATGTAAAATTTAATATGAGTATAAAACGTCAAAACCTCGTGAGCACATCTATTTCAGTGGTAACTCAAGACACTGCAAATGAGGACTACTTACAAATCACAAATTATTTGGCCAAACAAGAAATGTGTTTGCTTGCCACAGAAGCTCTCATACTTCACTACTTTTGAATTTCAACACAGCCTCTGTTTAACTGTTGCAAGGAAACAGCTTCCAGCAGACAACCTGCATAATGACATTCTCAACACACACAAGGCTTTCATTCACTTGTGGCAGTTATCAATGCAAAGGCACTGAACACAAAGTTGGGTCATGTCATCCGGAGCCATAAGGCACCAAAATAAGTGTTAAATAAAGATGCTAACTTTTTTCTACGCATAATATTCACAGCAACCTTCAAAAAAAAAATTGAGTTTTTAGGAACTTACATGCTCCAAGAGAGCGTTTTATGGATTAAAGCAACACTCTATTAAGTTGAAAACAGAATGCTGTTATCACCAAGAAGCAAAATTTTTAAAAATCATGCATGATCAAAAAGACTGAGAGAAAATGACCACAAACAAACTTAAAGCTGCAAACCAGGTGGGACTCGCTCAACTTTCAGATAGCACCGAGCTTGCAGCCATTTGCTTAAACAAAATTTCATAAGCTTAGTCAAAACTCAAGTTGAATTTCAAAGCATTTTACAAAATGCAGCTGTTTTCAAAGGACTTTAAATGGCATTCATGGTTTTTAACCCTTTGAGGGTCGATTTTTTTCGCCATATGCGACCGGCCAGGGTCGATCTTTTTTTTTATTGCAAATTCCTATTCTTCTTAGGGACTTACTTCGAAAAAAATTAACCGCAATTTTTCTAGGGTGACCGTAAAGTGCGAAAAAAATATTTTGCGTTGGTATATATGTACTCTTCATTCATGAATAACAACAATAAAAAAGGAAATAAACTTATAAGAATTAAGAATATGATGCATTTTTATACGCATAGTTCAAGGCCTTGAATGTGCACCCACGAGAATATTTCGCAAGACTCAAATTTTCTTGCCCTTACACTAATACCTAATATGTACATCTATAGCGTAATTGAACTGTGTAGGTGCGTGCACTCAAGAAAACTGTGTGGTTGTGTGCCCGTGAAAAAAGCACAACGTGCGACAGACTTCTGCTAATCTTCATCTTATCACCAACCAGAGGCACTTAGTTTTCGCGAGTGTCAAAAAAAAAAAAAAAAAAAAAAAAAAAAAAAAAAACCTATGCAAACGCATGCACGGCGGCATCCATCCTATGCGCACCGCTGTGAGCACTAAACGAGCGACAAATAGGCGATTGCCCTTATATTCACGTCACTGACCCTGAAAGGGTTAAAGGACCACTATGAAATCAGCCAGCAAAAGATTCAACGATTACGATACTCCCTAACGTGAAATTTGAGTGAACCTCTATAAGTGTTTTCATTTTGCAATATATTGGGTGGTGCGGACTATCTGTCTCGTGTAGCACGTCAAACGGAACGAAGTGTGGTGCGACTGCCTCGCTAATTGGGAGATCATGAGAGGCAGCGAGTGGGTGACACATGGGTGCGATTCACAGCAGCCACCAGCAACAGACCTCTGCTCATGTAGCGCTTCGTTTCCACATATGGTATCGAAGGACACACTCCGCATACCTTATCATTAGCATCATCGGTGAACAGATGATGCGTGCTACTCTGGCACCATCTCGTAGCCATCATCGCCGCAGAGCCTGTCTTGTGTGGCACTATGCTTTTCTTCTCACGCTTTCGCCATACCCTCCTCTTCCAATTTTATTCTCGCTATCGCCGTCTTACATCCACGCTCCGCATTCACTCTTTCATCCTTCACCGTGCTCATTTGCTCAGTTACGAGGGACACCGACACTCGACGTAGGAATGGGCACCTAAGAGCTGCGCTCTAGGAGAAGCTTTTCATAGTGACACTTACCTCACCAGTGATGCAGAGGTTGTACCTGACACAAAGACTGTGGTCACTCAGCGACTCATCCAGGGGAATGTGCTCAGCCTCGTCAATGCTCACCCACTCCCATCCTGCAACATAAAGAGCACTCCTTATGGTAGGAAAGCAAAAGCGAAATCAATGGGCTGTCATCATTGGTTGAAAATGTAATGCGCAACTTACATTCATACAATATTGTGAGCCCTGGAAAAAAAAACTAGGGCATTGCATTTTAGTACAACCATTGCCTGATTATCACACAGCCACGGGCGAGACTGTAACTATGTGAACGACGTATCAACATGCCGAGCACATGGCACGCCAACGGCCGCCTTGAAGAAGCTGTTGTGACCACAAAAGTGACGCCATGGCCTCCGCTATCAAAATGTGAGTCGCCCAATTGCAGAGGCCATGGGAACCCCAGGTTGAGCAGACTTGGCAACCAAGGGGTACCGACTTCCACTAATACCCTGCTGCTATTGGCACATTTTAATGTCATGCGAGACTGAACTGTGGCATCTAAAGCTGCAAAAATTTGATTTGAGGGTAACCTTCATTTTGCTTGAGCTAATTATCAAAATTAACCCTGGTGGCCCAACAAACCTTGGCGGTGGATGCGGAATGCCCTTTCTGCCCAGGCATCACGTGGATGTGAACTTTTTGGTTGAAGGCGAATGGTCAATAAACCCACACGTTACCTGAAGGCATCAATGCTGTCGGATTCAAGACCCTCGTTACGTAATGAACAAGAGGAACGGAAACTGAGGGGCCAGATTTTGATCAGTCATATAAGAAGCCAACTGTATAGCTCACTGCGTGCACGGCCCCACATTGGTATAGACACCAATTTTTTCTTGTTTTCTTTCCCCTGACCTTCAGTCATGCTTATCCACATGTTGACTTATCTCACTTTCAGAAACTGCTGCAGCTACAGGTGAAGACTGCGTCGACCGCGCCTATGTCTGGGCAGCATGCGTACATAGATCCGACATGGAACTTCTTCCTGGAAGTGCCTGCTGCAGGCAAAGCACAGTACGAGACCTGCGGAGTTATTTTGAAGACGCCTACTGGTACTACAACGATGCTTGAACTTGACGAGACATCCAGGCAAGTACAAAGAATACTCAGAATTGCATCAACTTTACAGTTTGCCAAAAAAGAAAAGTGAATCAAAGGGGCTGTCACCGCAGCTGACCATGGCCAGTTTGTTTAAGCCGAAATTTCAGCTGTCATCAATAAAAACACGAAATGACCAAGAAGAATGCAGGCATTTATTGCCCACAGCCTGACCATAAAGCATGGCCGAAGAACAAAGATTCAAGACGATGCACTTTGCAATTCTGGAGTACATCGTTCCATCGCAGAAGACCTCTTCACGAACAGCAATTCTGAATATGTACGCGACCATGAAAAATGAACTGAAGAAGCTAGGTGCGTGTTTGACAACAGTGGTGCCGAGTGCTTCTTTAACAGCAGATGGGTGGATACTGAGAGCAGGCGAGAGCTACGTGTGTGTGATGGCCCACATAATGGATTATGACTTCATATGCAACACATACACCCTCGCCTGCAAACCAATGCCACAGGATGACACTGCAGAAAAAATAGTTTAGTTTTTATGAGATGTGACCGAAGAGTGGGGTCTACCCAACAACAGCTCGACTTTTGTCATTACTGACAATGGCAGGAACTTTGTTTCAGCTGCTGCCAAATCCCATTGGTCAGGACTTCTGTTTCACACATCCCCACACCCTGCAGCTGTGCATATATGATGGCAAAAGGGAAGTGGCAAGTTTTCCCCAGCTTTGTGCGAAGTCTCGATTGATTGTGGGTCAATACAAAAGAAGCATGCATGGACGTGCTCGGCTTATGGACATCCACAAGGACGTGGCCAAGCATAAAGTGATTCAAGACATCCCAACATGCTGGAACAATGAGAACATGGCCATGATAGAGAGACTCACCAAACTCTGTGCCCCAATTTCAGTAGAACTTTATGAATCTGATGTGCACAACTTGAGCTCCAAAGAATGGAAATTAATGGCTGTGGCTGTAAGAGTATTGCAGTGCCTAGACCAAGCAACGGCCAAGCTGTGTGCAAACTGCTATCCTACACTTTCCCAAATGATACTGCTCATGCATTGTACGAAAGTGGTGCTGAATGTCTGAAGGTGAGGAAGCAGCATCATTTGCAAAGAGCCTTCTGCGCACTCTTGCAACAATGTTCCTTGGCTTTAAAATGGCACATGTACCAGCAAATGCAACGCTAGTTGACCCTCACTACAAAGACATTTGCTACACTGAAGTGGCAAGAAAAATGGGCAAAAGACACACTTGCAATTGCAGCAAATGAGCTCATGCCAGCCCAAAACAACTCTGCCCGGACATCTACATGCCCAGACATGGAGAAGCCTCCCGCTAACTTGACTCTGTGGAGTGTTTTTAGCGGCACGAGCATCGAGTGACGCTCTTGTTTCTTGCACAGCACTTCCGATTCACCTCCTGAGACGACCGGGGAGGAAATTCAACATAAATCAGAAAAAAAGATAGAAAAAAAAAGTGCAGCACAAAATTCATGGGTTTTATTATAGATATGATATCAGAGCATAAGTTTAGTTACAATTTGAGTTACTGAAGTGTCTGGAATAATCACAATGAATTAGAGATCACTGATTACTGCACACCCCAAAGCACAGAATAGCAGACTTTCAAGACCTGCCACGTGAGCACAACTAGGGTGAAATTTCTGGAAACCCAGAAGTAGAAAGTTGAAATAATGACGTCACTAATGAAGTCACTAATGACGTCACACACAAGAAGGTGGCATGATATTTAACTGGCTAATTAATGGAAAACAGTTGCCTCTGAGTTCTGTTCCTGCGTTGCATTTGCCTAAACCTAAAGAACACCAATGTCGAGTTGCGAGTGCCACTAAGAGACACCTAAGTGATGATGATATGTAATGTTTATTGGTGCAAGGGCCAAGTGTGGCCAAAGAGCGCCAAGACAGTGGTGATGAGCACTGAATGAACTTATGGCTGATGTGACGTGGCTGTAGAGAGGCCTAAAACTGAGAGCTATAAGTTGCATAAATTACGCAAGGAATAAAAATATGAGAATGGCTAAAGTAGGGTATGCTATAAGTATAGGATGTACAACAACGGTGTAATAGCGTTAGATGAATAAAAATGAACAGGTGATTGTTGTTGACGAATAGCACAACAGCCTCAGCGGGTCCCTTGAGTACAAGGGCCTGGAGGCATGTGCTATAACAAAGGTTTACATCGCAACCGTGGCCTCTCGCAAGAGGCCGTGTTATGAATTTCTTGGACAGAAAACGTGGTGCGTGTCAACATCGTTTAGAAAGGCTAAGGTAGATTGCATGTGAAATAGCGGTTCTCTGCCTAGAAACAGTGCCAGGTGAAGTGGTATACACTGACTGTATGCTAAAGGGAAGTGTTTTTTCCTCTCGACTTATGTTTCACGGCATTCTAGGAAGACATGCTGAACACTTTGAGTGTCTCCCCACATCTACTACACATTGGATGTTCACCATCACTCAACAAAAAGCTATGTGTACCGTAAGTGTGCCCTATTCTGAGACGACAGAATAGGACATCACTTCGTCTGGACTTGGTCAGTGATGACCAGTATCCTAAATGTGGCTTAACTATGTGGAGTTTATTAAGGGTTTCAGCGTCCCATTTATACTGCCAGTAAGTTCTGAGTTTTTTCCGTAAGTATGGCTTTAGGTCTGAGACCGGAACGGCTACGGACATGTTGCAAGCTTTTGTGTCTAAGGAGGTAGCAATTCGGTCTGCCAGGACGTTACCTTCAATACCTCTGTGTCCAGGCACCCAGCACATCGTTACATGTTGGCCAGAGGCATAAATAGTATAGAGGAGAGAGAAAAGATCTGCAATTACTGGATTTGTGTGGTTGAAGCATGACATCAATGTTTTCACAACGCTTAATGAGTCTGTGTATATGACCGACCGCCTTATGTAGTTTTAATTGTTTGATGTGTTTCGCAGCCGACCACAGTGCATACGCCTCTGCTGTAAAGATGCTTGTTTGAGGCTGCAGAACATCGGACTCGGAAAAGGATGGGCCGACGGCTGCATATGACATGCCAGCATGTGACTTAGACGCATCTGTGTAATACTCTGGACACGGGTATTTAAATTGTAATTCCAGAAAATACATATGAATGTGCGTCTCTGGAGCATGCTTCGTTACCTCCACAAATGACGTGTCACAGTCAACGATTCGCCACAACTACGGTGGAAACGGCTAGGCAGAAGCCATTAGACTATTTTCATGAATAGGAACATCCATCTCCTCGCTCAGCTTTGTCACACGGATCGAGAATGGCTCTCTGGCTGTAGGTTTGTTACGAAAGAGTGTTGCAGAGGTCATATCGTTTATGGTGGGATAACAAGGATGGTTTTTGTTATCATTTACTTTCAGAAAATAATTAAATGTAGAATATGACCGCTGCAGATCGAGTGACCATTCATTCGATTCGACATAGAGGCTTTGAATCGGACTCGTCCTAAAGGCGCCGGTGGCGAGGCAGATACCAAGATGATGCACAGGGTCCAGCATCTTGAGAGCACTGGGTGTAGCTGAGTGATACACAACGGCACCGTAGTCTAACCGCGATCGTACAAGGCTCCTGTAGAGGTTCATGAGGCATTTCCTGTCGCTTCCCCATGTTGTATGTGACAGTATCTTCAGGATGTTCATTGTTTTAAGGCATTTAGCTTTCAAATACTTGATATGAGGAATGAAGGTTAGTTTTGAGTCGAGTATTATGCCTAAAAATTTATGTTCAGTGTTGAGTGGTATGTGTTGTCCATGCAGCATAATATCAGGACCTTGTATCAAGCCTCTCTTCCTAGAAAAAGTACACAGGAGCTTTTGAGGGGGTTTAGCTTGAAGCCATTTTCATTTGCCCATTTAGAGACCTTGTTCAGTCCGAGTTGGACTTGGCGCTCGCAGACAGCAAGGTTACAAGACTTAAATCCTAGTTGCACATTGTCTACATATATTGAATAAAACATTGAGGATGGAATGACTTTCTGGAGGGAATTCATTTTCACAATGAAGAGGGTGCAACTAAGCATGCCCCCTTGTGGCGCACCAGTCTCTTGAGTGAATAGCCTGGACAGGGCATTGCCCACTCTAACACGGAACGTGCGGTTAGTCAAGTAGTTTTCTATCATATTTAGCATATTGCCGCGTGTGCCCATCGCAGAGAGGTCTCAGAGGATTCCAAATCGCCATGTTGTGTCATAGGCTTTCTCCAAGTCCAGAAATACAGAGAGAAAATATTGTTTGTGTATATAAGCCTCTCTAATATTTGCTTCAATGCGAACAAGGTGGTCTATTGTTGACCTACCCTCCCTGAAACCACATTGAAGGGGATCAAGTAGACGGTTGCTTCCCAGGAAATAGATTAGAAGTTGATTTACCATTTTTTCATATAACTTACACATGCAGCTTGTTAGTGCTATTGGCCTATAACTACTGGCTAATGTGGGGTCTTTGCCTTGCTTATGAATTGAGATGACAATCGCTTCTTTCCATGAGGATGGAATATGCCCAGATACCCACATGGTGTTGTAAAGAGACAGAAGTGTGTTCAATGTTTCTGGATGCATATTCTTGATCACTGCATACATTATGCGGTCACCACCTGGTGCTGAGTTGCTGCAGGAAATGAGATCAGCCTTCAGTTCAGCAAAACTAAAGGGACAGTTGTAAGGTTCATCTGCTGCGCATTTTCGTTCAAGGCGCTCTCGCTCTATGCATTTCTTGAACTTTAGGAAAGTTGGTGCATAGTGTGATGCACTAGAAGTATTTTGAAAATGCTTACCCAGGAAGTCTGTCTGATCTTTCATGGTGTCGCCTAGAGCATTTACTAAAGGAAGTGGTTGTGTTTCTCTTCCCTTTAATCTGTTCACCCTGTTCCATACTTTACCCTCATCTTTGTAAGAATTGATACTACATATGTACCTTTCCCAGCTTTCTCGCTTAGCACGTCGTCGTGTTCTCCTGCCCTGCGATTTTGCCTTCTTGAAATTAATGAGGTTCTCCGCAGTTGGAGAGTCACGAAGCAGGCTCCAAGCTTTATTTTATTTTTTCCGTGCCTCTTTGCATTCGTCATTCCACCAAGGCAAACAATGCTTATTAGCAAGTCCGTTAGTTTGTTTTACACATTTTTCAGCAGAGTCAATAATAAAAACTGTTAAATATGCCACACCATCATCTATGTTTAAAGAGCTCAAATCATCGTACTGTAAATATGTAATCTCCTGAAACAGTTCCCAATCCGACGAGTCGATTTTCCATCGGGGAAACTGTGGAGGGCATTCAGTGTGTTTTGTTAAATTTAAGAGAATAGGAAAGTGGTCACTTCCGTACGGGTTTTTCAGGACCTTCCAATCAAGGTATGGAATTAGAGATGGAGGGGCTATGGTTAGGTCTATTGAAGAATATGATTTGTGTGTAGTGCTATAAAAGGTGGGTTCTTTTTTATTCAGAAGAACTGCACCGGTACATAAAAGAAAGTCTTCTATAGTACGCCCTCTTGCATCACAGCGCGAGTCGCCCCATAGCGTATTATGGGCGTTCACATCACCTGTTAAAATGAATAGTTCTGGAAGCTGATTGACTAGCATTTCAAGATCCCTTAGTTGCAAGCGATGTTCAGGTGGTATGTAGAGGGAACAGACCATAACCAACCTGTCGAATAGAATCGCCCTAACCACTACTGCCTCAAAATTAGTTTGAAGGTGGAGGTGTTGGCAAGCAACTGACCTCTGAGCTCTAATAGCCACGCCACCAAACGCATCATGGCCATCATTGCTATCTTTCCGGAACAATGTGTATTGAGTTAAGAAGTTTGTATTTGATGTTTTCAAGTGTGTTTCCTGAACGCAGAACAGCCTAGGATTAAACTCTTGTATTATTTCTTTGATGTCATCTAAGTTGTTTAGAATGCCACGGGCATTCCAATCAATAATTTGTACAGCCATTTTATTACGATGAGAAATGTTCTGTGTTCAGGTGTGTAGTGGCGTACTTTAGGCATCGGCGTACGTTGTGGTGTGGAATGGCGAGCACCTTTTTCGTGCTTCCTTGAAAGAGATGTTTTTGTGCACTTTTAGGGTGATTATTTCCTTTTCTTTTTTCCAGTTGGGACAAGATCGGGAGTATGCTGGATGTTCACCTTCACAGTTTACACAGCGAGGTGTTGCTTCACATTTATCTGAGGCGTGGCCTTGGACTCCACATTTTGCACATGTGAGTTTACCACGGCAGCTCTGCGATCCGTGACCAAATCTCTGACATTGGAAGCATCTTCTTGGATTAGGGATGTATGGTCTGACAGCTATCTCTGTGTATCCAGTTTCTATTGTTTGTGGCAGATCGCAAGTGGCAAATGTGAGGATCAGGTGCTTTGTAGGAATTTCTTTATTTTCTCTTCAGATAATGATTCTTTGTACGTTAGTGACATTTTGCTCTTTCCAGCCCTCTAACAGCTCTGTTTCGGACAAGTCAATGAGATCTGCATCAGATACTACACCACGTGCTGTGTTCATAGACCGATGAGGGGAAACGGTAACAGGAATATCTCCGAATTCTCCAAAGATGGATGTTTTTACTGTTCAAGTGTGTATCGCGCATGACTAAAGCAGGGTACACACAAGAACTTTGGCTTTCCAAGCGTCACACATATGGTGCTAATAACTGAAAGGTTTCACAATTCTAAAGAAAGGTGAGCAGGAGAAACCCGCCACAAAAAAGTGGGCCATTGCTGCGAACGAGCAGAAACCGGCCAGGGTCAAGTCTGAGATTCGGGACATGCTCACCGCACTGGGCGAGAGCATCAAATATACCATATTTACTCGCATAATGGATGCACTCGCGCCATGAACACAGCCCCCATTTTTCCAATCAAGAAGTGTTTTTTTTTCTTTTTCTCGCATAATGATCGCACCCTGAACTTGCTGTCATGAAATAGGAGACACAGGGTACGATTCGGCATCTGATATGGCGTTTGGTGGGTGGGATTGTGTCCGATGCGTTGTCAGACGCTGAATCTGACCGTGTCTCCTACTTTTATTGCGATAATAATTATATGGACGTCCCAGGTGCATTTTTGCTGTCGTCGCCGCCAAGCGCCGCATGGTGTAGGTATGAGCAAAAGCATGTGAGGGAAACCGACAATCGCGGCTCAATCTCCCGTATACAACGGAGGAGAGCGGGAAGGAAACACGCCGTCTTCTGTTGCATGCATGGCATCGTGGGGAGGGTGCGCGGCGTTTTACTCCAGCAGCCAGAAACTGCGCATTTTGTGGCTGCGGCGAGCCCAATCTTCAAAGCAATCTGCGTAGGGGGCTGGGTTGATGGCGGTTCATACCTTTATGCATGCTGCGTTCTTGCCGCTCAGTTTGCGTTGAAGCGAATGTTTGCAAGTTTATATGGCCAATAAAAGTACTATCTTTACTTCGTGTAGCTGTCTACACATTTGCTATCGTAATCAATGGTGCGCACTTCGGGTGAAACTGACTTTTTCAAAGGTGGCCGCAGAGAAACATCGCTAAAAATTTTACTCCAAATAATGAATGCACCCCAAACTTTGCGCATATCTTTAGGGAAAAAAAGTGCGTTCATTAAGCGAGTAAATACGGTATTAACAAGAGACTGACGCAATTCCAGAGTGGCATGGCTGCAATGGAGGAGCGCACCAACCAGATATTACTTTAGATTGAAACATACCTATAAAACGTGGTGGCCCCGGCTCTAGCGACCAAAGTCTCCAAACCTCTTACACAGCGGACAAAGGTTAAAAGCCTGACTAAACTACACAGCGTCTTTTAACAAAACCAGGATGGCTGCGCAAACTAGTCAGTTTAGAATATGGCAGTGGAACTGAAGGGGTTTCCAATGCAAAAAGGCCTCTCTACAGCAGTTCTTTCACTCTCCCTCAGAGAAACTGCACATTATTTTATTACAAGAAACGTTAACCTGAAATGTCGCACTGCCTGGTTACCGGTCAGAAGACAGACACGACGACGGAGGAAGAGGAGTCGCGGTCCTCACCTGCAACAGGGCCACGCACGTCAACCACAATCTAAAAGATGATGGGAAGCAAGCTAGAGTACGTCATTGTATAAGTCATCCCAAATGCGGCCATAGGCAATCGAGACAGCCTATTAGTCCTAAACGTCTACAGTAGCCCTAAGGATCTGAGAAAGATATTCAAGCTGCTGCTGACCAAGGCAGTATGACTGGCCCATGGCTCACCCCTGGTGAACGCCGGAGACTTTAATGCCCCCTACCATGTCTGGGGTTATCCCTATGACACAAACAAAGGGGAAAGTGCCTGGCGCGAGGCGTCTGACTTCGATCTGGTGCTGATCACTGACCCGGCATTCCTCACTAGGTGCGGCACGTCGACGAGTCGCGACACGACTCCAGACCTGACCCTCGTGCGGGATGCAGTAGAACCGCGCTTGTCCAACCTGAACCAAAGCCAGGGAAGTGATCACTGCATATTAGCCACGAGCCTGCGGATTAGACAGAAGAAGCTGCGCAAGTTCCAGTTTGTTGACTGGGATGCTTTCCGAAAGACCAGAAAACAAAGGGCGCACGAAAAAAACAAACCCAGTCTGGAACAATGGACTGCATAGTTGAGGGAGGACTTATGTGGTGTCTAAAGTACATAAAAAAAATTTGATAGACTCAACTATTGTTGACATCTACGCAATGTGAAGCGTCACATGTATCATTGCAGCATGAGACATCAACGCACGTTGAGCTTGTGGTGCTCCAGCGGCCCGAGACACGTTTTATTTTCCTATTACGTGGTGTTTTAAGAGGGCAACGGGAAACCAAAGCGAAATTGAGCTGGTGGGCAACGCCGGATGCTGTCAAAGCGAAATGTGATGCGCACATTGCACTGCCTGCAGCAGGGAAGGGCGGTGCATTTGGATTATTGCCTACTAAAAGCGACCAGTACGCTAACAATGTCACTACGCTCCATATGCTGTAGCACAGATAGGTAAAGATGCTTATCGCAATATACTGGTTTGGCGGCGATAGCTGTGAATGCGGCATGCGATGACCCGGCCGGGATTTGCTGGTACCGGAATAAGAAACTGTGCGCGCCCGTTGTTTTCACGTGAGACGAGCAGTTATATACTGTTCTCGATCGCGCACACCTCGCACATTTTTTTTTGTTCGCATGGGATCTAGCGGCTGAAAAACGTATACGATCGCAGTCTACAGCAGGGAACGGTGCTGCGTTTCAGTTATTGCCTATTAAAAGCGTGCGCTACGCTTCCGAAGGTACCGTGCACTCTTAAACAGATAGGCGAAGATGCTTATCGCAATAGGATTGGCAGTGATAGCTCTGAATGCTGCATGCGACAATCGCAGAGACGATTTGCTAATATGGAAATGAGAAATTGAGTGCATGCCGGCGTTTTCGCATGAAACGGGTGGGCGAGTATTGCGGTGAAGCTGCCGCAGCAGGCAGCTATATACTGTTCTCGATCGCACGCGCCCTGTGCATTTTCTTGTTTACATGGGATCTATCGGCCAGAAAACGTATAATACTGCCACGACCTTGACACAGCTGACAGCCACTCATTGCAATTCAGTGCCACATGCTAGGCGTGTTGGGTGGCTCCCAGAAGAAGACAATGACGAAGGTGCCAGAACAGCGATATATAAACAGATCTATAGCATCGACCGAAGTCTTTTGTGTCTCGCTTGCGGTTGTGGTGGACATCCTCGGCAGATCTTGCAGGCCGTATTCCGGAGGCAGTCTTTGAAGCCAGCGGCTTTTGTGTAGGTTGTCCGCCTCCAGTTCCTGGGAGTCAGAGTACATAGACGCATACCCAGCAACTCCCACCAGTTTGTCACAGACAAAGCCACAAATGCAACTTCACCGCAGATCTCGCAAAGCGCAGTCAATTTATTAGTGAGACCATAATCCTGATCGCTCTGCACCAGGTGTGCAGAACCATCGCAAGTATTGCACGAGAAAATGTTGAGAAGATTGTTCACTGTTGCAAGCCCGACCACAACGTACGGAGCAGCAGGCTTCACGACCGAGGCTGTTGCAGTATCGGCGGTTGGATCTTCAACAAAATGTTAAATTTTTGGCTCCGTGGCCGTCATAGATGCAATATTGTCATGCGTAGCTTACTCGTGTGCTCTTAGCTTATTCACTTCCTCTTCAGTTATGACAGCCGTGTTCCATTCTTACGCAAGTGTAACAGGTGTGTGGATATGCGTGATCTGGCAGAGCAGTTGAGGCGTTGACATTCGGCGGTGATACGACTTCAGTGGCGAGCTGCCGGGTATCCTGTGCCGACTATGATGACGAAATCACTTTCGGAAGTTTATTGCATCTTGCACGTTTCTGTCAGTAACGATTCAGGGAATGAAACTTTGTCGGACCTCCGGCATATCCAGCATCGCAGTTGCGAGACTAAGATAAAATTGCAGCGGTTTCCGTCGTTTGAGTGCTCGTGGTCCTTGGAGCCACTCATCACTTGCCATCTTGGTCACATGCTCAAACTAGCTAATAGTAGCGTGCACAGCAAATTTCTTTTCCTGTTTTTTTTTTCTTTTGTGACTGCAGTGCCGGCAATGTTGCCGACCGATGAATAAAGAAAGCAAGAAACATGAGCTTTCGAATGATACCAAACTGGTACTGAAAGAGTGCATAGTTATAGAGTTTTGTGCGACGAAAATCGGGCGCGATTTGTCTCCAACTTAAAGTGCAACACTTGCGGATTCACATATTTAGGTTACAATAACGGAAGAACTACATGGTATTTTGTAACCAAATTTTGGAGATAGGTGCAGAAATGCACAAGGAATGCGAAAATGAAGAATTGAAAATTCCAATTTTGGGCCACTTTTAGTCCCAAAGACGACAGGCCAACAAACAGGCGGCTGCCGCTGTAGAAGTGCGGGACACCAAAACAAAAATGGCAGCTGACGGAGCATGCCGAACGCACCGAACGCGATTTATTTTCTTTTTGTGAGTACATTACACGCATTGAAAGTTTCTTCTGTATCAGTAATGAATAATATCGTTAATATTGGCAAGTCTGGCAATAACGTAGCCATGTCTACTTTGAGGGGACAGAAACAGAGATAGGCGTGCTTAGCTGCCAGTGCCATAGAAACACATGGCGGGTATGCTGTGGAAACTGTGGCATTTGTCTTCACTGCTATCCTAATACGGCACGTTTCCGCTAAGGGTGGGCAAATATCTTAGCTGTGTTATAAGCGTCGGCGTATGAAAAGGGTACACTTCTAACATATCAGTGTAAACGTGGCTACCTATTGTTGCCGCTCGCCATTTGTTGCACGCCTACGAGTGCAGATGAGAAGAATCGAAAGGCACCTTTTTATTGTTGTCGACCACAACCATTATAAAGCCTACAAATAATAAAGTCAAGGCAAGTTTGGTTGTACCTTTTTTTTTCATGGATGTGTGGAAAGTGATGAAAGGAATAAAATAGGGCATCTGCTTAAAAATGTTTGGTGCATACAGACCGCTTGGTATGTTTTGAAGAGTCGTTTGCGTAGCATTCGACAGCATTCGACAGATGGTAAGCATGATCATCATTAGCTAGACTTGGCACACAACATATCACTGCGGCAAGTTCGGGGTGCGATCATTACATGGGAAAGAAACAAAAACTGAAATTTGACGACAAAATTCAGGGGTGCGATCATTATGCAAGTAAATACGGTATTGCAACTTTAGTGTATTGGGAGTAAATCTTTGTTTTTACAAATGAGAGAAAGTTGCATTTCTGTATGAAAGAATGAGGTGCACGGTACTATAAAGACTTTCTTTTATTAGGTCGTGGCAAATGAGTGCGCATTATAATGGAGGGCGCATTATAATCGAGTAAGTACGGTACTGAGAAGAATGGTGTTTTTGAATCTGCTGCATGCTTTATTTCTTTTGTCAGATGTGAGGAGCATACCAATAGAGAATTTGTCACTATTCATGTTATTTTTTTTCCCTCCTGCATAACCAAAAATAAGCCGTTGAGTTCGTTCAGTAACATTTGAGAAAGAAACCCAATGTTGGGGGTGCGTCGCCACCAAAAAAAACCTGACACTGAAACAGCTAAAGCTTAAGGGGGGGGGGGAGCTAGTTGGCTGACCATGTAATCTGCCATGTTTTCCAGCTGTAACAAAGAAAGCTCAGCATCTTATTTTTTTTTTTTAGCCAAGAAAAACATTGGCAAGGTGCTTGACAAGCTTCTTGGCAGCTAATGACAATTTGTGGCTAAGCCATCATACCCCACCACCTAGTGTTCAAGTCATTCAGAGGATTTGTGAAAACGTGCATGCCACAAAAGAGACAGTCCATGGTCAGGTACACCACCACTCCCGCAACTAGGCCCAGAGAAATCAAGTCACTGGATGTAATCCGCCACGCAACCACCCCCAGCTGCAGGGAAGCTTGCGCCCCTACATTCTTCGGAGCAGGGCCTCGTGTCAGCATACAGAAATGCAGTTAATTCATGGACAACAACAACAATGAAATGAGCAGCAATACTTACTTTCGTCTCCGGACTCTGTGAGGATGAGCGTTGCTCGTTGAGAGGAGATGAAGTTGAGCTCTTGGGCAACGTGGCAGGCGGTGAGCGGTGCATCACCCGTGATCATGCACACCTAAAGCCAGAGGTCACACAAGATGGTATAATATGCTACAACCATAACATCAGAAAAGACAAAATTTCAAAAAAACTTCGCAACAAATGCCACTAACAGGCTGGGGCATTACTGTGGCCTGTGCAACCATTGGGTGACAGCGGTTGCAGTTTGAAAAAGACAGATTATTTTAATGCTCACTTTTCTTCAACATCTTCAATTATTAGGTTTTCTTAGTAGCAGTTATGCATTCATAGCCAACATATATTGCTATTAAAATTTCGGGCAACGAGCAACATTCTGTTCAATGTTTCAGACATAGTCTGAGCATAACAATGCATTTTGTTTGTCAGCTAACCCTAAACATTGCAATTTTCATCATGCGCTAAATGTGGACAAAACAGCCTCTTTCAATCTTTAGCTAAATACAGTGATAGCTAGTTATAACGAAACACATTATAACAAACTTATGGAGATATCAAGATAACTGAAATTCCCCTTGAAATTCCCATATAAACTAATGCATTTAAAACCTCAATTTACCGCAAAAATTTCCCATAATTCATATAAAAAACGAGGCTTGTGCAAATGTTCTATATAGTTTTAATATTCCATCAAATATTATGCCAATCAATATTAATTGGGGCAAGAATTTCAGTATTCGAACTTTTCAAAATATTAGAAAAAAACAAACAAATATAAATTAAACAACATGTATACTAATCAACAGTTTACTGAGAACGTTTTATTGCCACAACATAGCTGTTTTTTTTTTTTTTTGGCTTTCCGAGAGCCATATACAGAGGCAGTGCCTGTGGGAGGGGGGGATGCATGGGAATGGGGGGGTGCGGCCGCCCCCCAAAAATTTGTGCCTGCCCTACCCCCTTCTCTTCTTTGCACCCCCAAGAGCACTGAAAAACTGACCCAAGGTGGGCGGTATGAAACAAAATGTAAGTTTTGCCTGCTACAGTAGCTCCGTAGTGGCATGCATCCTCTGTACAGCCTTGGCCGCAAGCCTCGACTCTTGTCTAAGACCCCACTTCATCCCAAAAGCCACCACCAGTCTGCAATTACTGGAAGAGGCACGTAGCCCCTCACTCAGCAAGGAGAGGCATCGCAACTGTGACGAAGGGTTCACAACGTTAACCTACCCAGGTAAAGCGTCGCCGCAGGCTACTATCACCCCTGGGTGCACCATGCGTGATACTGCTCAGCCGTTCCGTTCATTGCACTTCGAGCCTTCTAGCTCACTATAGCAGTGGCACCAATCACTTCAGCCAGTTGGCATGCTCACTTGCAAGCAGTGCTCATGTCGCGGAAGGAAACGCCAGCCCATCTTGCTGCCGGAAGAAGCTCCAACGTGTGGCTGACGCCACAGGACCTTTCGGTTGCTTCGGGATGTCGCAGAAAAGGTCCATTGCAGACTTTTTTTCTATTGCAAGCAAGTGAGCCAAGTAACAATGCATCCCCACCGTGCTTTCTGCTTCACCAATTGGGGATTCAGAGACAGTCCAGGAACAAGAAAATCCTTAGCACTCCATTTTGATTCCACTTGAAGAGACTGTATAGCATCGCTTCTGACGACGCTTGTTCATCCTCGTTGGTGCAAATGGGCAGTGAGTGCAACGAGCTTTCTGCATCGTGTGCAGCAAGGGATGAACCAGAATCTGCGACCGAATTCACTGCCTCAGATGTAGATGTCGACCATGCAAGCCAGTTGGGCATTTCGAAATTTAAGACAGAGTCACCCACACAGCCAATACTGAACCCATTTCCATCTAAGTAAGACAAACTGAGCAGAAGCTTCCACTCGGACTAGTACCACCTATTTCCTTGGTTGGAGTACAGCGCACAGGCTGACGCAGCTTTCTGTTACCCTTGCAGAATGTTTTCTACTGGTACCAATGCAAAATCTGCATTTGTCAACGGTGCATACAGTAATTGAAAAAAAAAAAAAGAAAGCCTTAGAAAGAAATGCTGGTTTCAGAAAGCATGAAAACTCACTCGCACATGTCTTTCCAGACATTGTGGGTTTCCTACATGCAGATGAAGTTTGGAGGATAGAGAAAGTCAGTTTTAACACATCTCAGCATTGTGTACTCCAGGGAGGTGGAGGAAAATCACCTCTATATAGCAAGAGTGGCAGATATTTTGCGATTCACTGGCACTCAGCGAATCACTCAAAGGGGCCATGATGAAAGTGCCACAAGTGACAACAAGGGAAGCTTCGTTGAGCTCTTGAACTTGTTGGTGGTGGTGATAAACTTTATTGAAAGGGGGAAGGGTAAAGAGGGATGTGGCTGAGGGTTAGGGCTCAAGTAAGGCCCTGGGCCTGCTTGGCCTTTTCCGTCCAGTCCACCAGTTCAAGTTGTCGGTCGACGTCCCCAGAACTGAGCCAGGCTGTCCAGTCAGTCTCGCTGCTGACGGGGGGATGAGAGAACGGGAGCGAGGTGCATTCCCACATTATGACGATACTGTCGGAAAGAAACTGAACGGTGGAACAGTGAACACGAAGTACGTTTATCATTCGATAATAGACCAGATCCTCGAAATTCTCAGCCACACCACATTGTTGTCAATGAAACCAAGGACCTAAGCAAGACAGAACAATTATCAGTTAACGTACTACGTCAGTAGGGCTGTCTTTGAGCGGCTTCTTGGATTCCACAATGTCAAGCACTTGAATGCAAGTCGCTCCTGGGCTACATAAAGGAAACATTGAATCGCTGCGGCATTGATGCTCAGCTGTGCTTTGTTCAAACATATGATGGTGCGAATGTCATGAGCGGCGCTTGAAAGGGCGCCGTACAGGCTGCAAGTGCTGCAGGCAGTGTACGTCCACTGCATGAACCACTGCTTAAGTCTAGTCATGTCTGCAAGGAACCAGTGAGGAATTTTTCCCCTCTTTTAGAATGCCTTCTTGAGTGCATCTGCAATTCACTCTCTGTACGTAGATGTGCAGAAAAGGTCTGTCAGTGATAGAGCTTTAGCGCTTCAGTGATACACAATGGGCCTGCCAGATAGCAGCTTGCACAGAAGCAATCAAAAGCTTTCCTGCCATACTCGTATGCCTCACCGAAGTCATCGCTACTAACAGCAGGCGGGCAATGGAAGCTAGGAGTCTGCTTGAGCAAATGACCTTCTCGTTTCTCTTCCATTTAAGCCAACATACCAAGGTACTCAGCTGTCTCAAGGTTCTTTTGGACCTACTGCAAAGTAGAGACTGCAACTTAGTCAGGCATGCCTCATGGCACACACAGTAATTGACGAGTTCTCCGAAATGAGAAATTCGCAGAACGCATTTGACACTGTCTGGGTGCAAACATGCAGTATTTCTGAGGAGAATGGGGTGTCTCAAAGAGAAAAGTAGAGAATGATGTGCCTTCCACTTCATTTAGAGCAGTATGTATTGAGCGAAGGACTGCCTGTTCAAGAAGTCTCGAGATTCAAAAGGAACATTCAGAGTCAAGTTTTTTTACCTGCTTTGGACTACCTGATTACGAAATTTCTTTATTTTCTCTTCGGATAATGATTCGTTGTACGTTAGTGACATTTTGCTGTTTCCAGCCCTTTAACAGCTCTGTTTCGGACAAGTCAATGAGATCTGCATCAGATACTACACCTTGTGCTGTGTTCACAGACCAATGAGAGGAAACGGTAACAGGAATATCTCTGAATGCCACAAGTTTGTTTAGTTTGCTGTGCTGTTCTTTATCATGGATTTCAAGGAGGAGGTCCCCGCTCGACATTTTGGTGACCTTATAGCCTGGGCCAAGTGCATCAGTCAAGCCTTTTGCAACAAGGAAAGGGGATACGGTTCTAGCTGGTTTTTCTGTTTTTTCGCTGTGAACAACATGGAATCGGGGGAAAATTTCTTTTGGCTTGAAGAGGCTTAGAATTTCATTGGTGCGTCCCGTCCCCTCTTTTGAGGGTGACGATCAAGCAGACGTGGAAAAGCAGGTGTTCCCATAATATTTCGGTCATTTTCGGCAGTAATGGCGGCCACCCACCATGGAGCCCAACAGGGGGACGCTGTAGCACTTAACGTCTAAGGCTACAGACGCCAGCTGTGCATTGCTGCTATAACCTAATATACAGTCAACAATCGAATTTTCGGACATGCCTGATATTTCGGACGTCTTCCCGGCACCGCCACGAGCCCCATAGAATCAATGTATAAGGACATCTGAAGTTTCGGACGCTCGAACCCCCCGCCGTCCAATTTTCCGGACTTTCTGATGCGGGGGAAGGTCCTTTGGTTCCTTGCGCGGCGCCCTTGCGAAGGAAATTGACTTGCAGCCAAATACTCACCACTTTGAACCACAACTAGCCGAATCTAGCCATCACACACAGATTTGGCCTGGCCACGCTGGCTATGTTCATAGCTGCAAATGGCCGCACTTCCGCCTCCGGCGGAGTTTCCGGGGCGGCGCTATTTCGTTTGTTTGCGCAGGCCACGTTTTGGCTAGCGTGGTGTGCGGTTGTGCTGTTGTGTCAAGTGTGCTCTGCGACGCTAGGCCTAGGTGCTTCGACGCTCGTCAGTGAACTCCACTGTTCGCAACATGAGGATTTCGCTTGCCTTCGATGGCCCCCACTTCATCTTCGTCGTCCTCACCGATGGCATCGAAGCGCGGAAAGCAGTACCGTACCCACGGAAATAACTTTTTAACAGTTTGTGGACGCTGACAACGAGCTCAACTTCTGCGCAGAACTGACTGACGAGGGAATAGTCCGTCAGGTTGTGGGGGATTGAGAAGACTCCGATGTTGAAAATGAGGAGCCAATGCCTGCGCCGCCTACAAGCGCCGAGTTGAGGCGAGCACTGTTGACTCTTTCATCGGTGTACAGTGCTGACATGACCCTTGCTCAGATCGAGGCGAATATGATCGCATGCAACCGGAACGCTGTCCAAACAACCATCAACAAGTTCTTCAAGCCACTGCAGCAATAACACTGGCTGCCCGACGATGCACATGTACATAATAAACCGACAGTCGGCCGCATACAGAGTTTTTGAACGCCTCTTTTCATAGCACCTTCATTGATGCTTTGGCAGTGTTTCGGAAGCCTGGTACTTCGCCCTTTACCTCTAGATCCAAGAAAAAAAGAAAAGAAGGTGCATTTTTTGCATGCATTCGTTTTTTCAGACTGCCTGAATTTTCTTACGTTCCCTAGAGGGTCCGAAAAATTGGTCGTTGACTGTATTACATAAATTTTCATTTTCTTAGCAGAAGCACTGCTGTGTAAATATACTAAATTTTAATTTATATCTTACTGCGTTGCTGGAATAGCTTATTCACACAAATGTGCTTGGAAGGCCTTCAGTCCAGTCAAGCTTTAAAAAAGATTTTAGCCATTGAGCGATCGGTATCCGCATCGCAACCCTGTTGTGCTCTCAGACGAGTGTGTTGAACATACACAAATAAATGGTCACTTTTTTTTTCACATCCTTTCATCGTTAAATGATGCAAAGAAAGCACGCCAAACAATTACAACGACCAGTTAGTTAAATAAAAAAAATAATTAAGAAACATGTTCAGAAATAGTGGGAGAAATTGTAATGCACAGAAGCGTAGGGCTGAGCAATGATGGACATCTATCAAACATGGGAAGCCTCGATATCTATTACGTTGCACTTACGTAAGCTTATATATATATATATATATATATAACCGGAACACTATGTACATTTGTATAGTTTTATGTTTGACACATGCGCAGCAGGAGTTGATCGACGATGACTCGCCGTCCCTTTCTTTCTTTCGCTCTTTCAGCCCATTGCGAATGGTAAATACTTGTGCAGGCTTCAATAGAGGTGTTGTTGGCAGTCAGCGCTGGTCCTGTGCTCTTCCTTGTCCGTGTGTTTTCTTGGCGCCGTTTAAAATGAATGACCCGGACCAGTTAGCTCGCACCCAAACCCTTCTAAGTCGTTTATCTTGAACACCAATATAATTAATTGTGTACACGAGAGTTTAATAAAACAAAATTTTACTGTTGCTGCAAAGGAATACTGGCTCAATAAATGGGAACTGGAAAACAGATGGCCAAATGGTTTATTTAAATGCAGTTGCTTGTGAATGCACCTCTCAAACTCCATGCCACCTGACAGAGAGTGGCCACCAAAGCAGAACATCTGAGAAACATGGGTAGTGGTACTACAGTTAAACCTCAATATAATGAAGTAGGTAAGATCGGCAATTTGTTCCATTATATCGAAATGTTATTGTATTGAAATTCGACCTTTTATGCAAATAAGTACAGTCGCCGATCGATTTTTCTTACATAGAAAGGGGTCGCAGAATTTTCCGAAATAGCGGGCAATCGAATAAAGCAAGTTTGAATCGGAAAACAAATAATTTTGATGAATCTGGGAGTTGGCAATGAATGTACAGTTTCATGCCACATTGACGATATCTTCACACAATGGTATGAATTAAGCGAAGCCCCCATGGCTGATAGCGTCGCTCACACTGGGACGACACTATCATGAAAAGTGCCGGCAGTGGGGACCGAATGCTTCGTCTACCTCTTGCTCCAACATGTCACCGAAACTCGAGATTACGCAACCTCCAATTAAACGTGCGGGAAGACAGCTTACATGATGCCACGCCATCTCAGTATGCCTACTGTTTCCACATGGGGCACATTACCTCTACAGCAGGGTGCGCGACTGCGTATGCGCTTACCTATGCTTACAGCCATGCGCAGCCACAGCCGAGATGCATGCCAGAAATCGCAACATGCGCCAACTTACCACCTGCCCTTCGTGCACGCTTGATTGCATCATCACGAGCTCACTCCCCTCCCTCTCTTTCTTTCTTTCTCTTAGCTCGCGCGGGAAGGGGGCACTCGTAAAGCCACCATCTTTGTCACACCCTCGCACACTTTCTCTCGTACCTAAAGTACAAAGTGCATGAGCTACAATAGGATCTTATCGTACTCGGACTTTACACGGAACATGATGCAGCTCCACTTTCGCGATCGCTCTTGTCCCAGCGAGCGCAATGCGAGAGGTGTGTTTGCAAGCAGCCGCTTGTAATTCAATCATTTCAGCATCTGTGTCTACGAAAGTTTCCATTTATTGTCTCGGCATTTCTTTGCGGCAGAAGTGAAATTCTGTTATATTGAAATCGCATACAAACACACTTCATTATACAGTGAAACCTCGTTAAACCGTAGTTGGCCGGTTCTCGCAAAAAGTATGTGCTAAATGATAGTACTGTTTAACTGAAATAGCATGAGATCGACCACTTACCTGTCAAAAAAGAAACTCAGATAAAGGGGAAAAAATATGAAGTATTTATTCACTTCGCGCAACAAAAGTGTTATTTTTGTTTGATGCCACAGCGGCCTAGCAATGACGACAGCAACCTCAAACTTACTGAAGCTGCGAGGCAGCTTTTCAGCCAGCCCCCTCTTCTCGGCAAACACTTGCATGGCAGATTCCTTGTTGGCGTTACATATTCTCCGTGCACACACGCGGTAGCGCTGCAGAAGTCGCGGAGCGCCTTTTTCACTGCAGGTTGCTGTTCTCGTTGCGACGATTGCATTCATGAGGTTGACGTAACACGCAGCTACTGCCACTGTCAGGCCTGAATTGACCCTGCTGTCGCTGTCCGTGTCGTCGTCATCACTTTTGCTAGCCAACACTTCGGCAACAACAGAGGCAACGATGCCGAAAAGTCGGACCTCGTAGCCGACATCTCTTTACGGTCGTAGCAGTGCTGCCAAGCAACTTCTTCGCATTCCAAATGCCACACACCGCAGTCAACAGCAGATCCCTGTCGCGTGCCAGCACCGACTTCTTCGTGTCACATTTGATAGCATGAACAATGTCTAATTTTTCTTCTATGCTGAGCATCCGGCATCTTTTTTACCCGAGCTTCGGCATGACGTGAGTTCTCACATGCACGACGCCACAACGCTCTCTGGCACATTGCTGAAATGATGTTGATGTTGATGTGGCTTTCGCTTGAAGATGGTCGAGGTGCGATGGCGGCAACAATGTCGCTATGCGAGAACTCCGTGGATGTAACAATGTCGACTTCTCGATAACATAAACACGACACGGTGCAGTGAAGACCGTTGAACACCACGACTGCAAACACACTGGGAGAATGAAGAAAAAAAATTGACGCAGGAACTTCTCTTTGAGTTGTCCAAGTATACATAAGCATTGTGCCTTGTGCTCATCTCCACGCAGCCTGGTGTCATTATCGATGTTATGAAAGTTGATCTGGCGTGTCGTCGCAGCACAGTCGTTTGTTTGTACTCGCCAGATCAACTTTCATAACATCGATAATGAAGCGGCCCAGTGATTGCGCGCCAAGCGGTTCGGGGAAGCGGCAGCGGAGGCCGGATTCCCTGAACACCAAACGCCAGAAGAACAAGGAGCGAATGCGCATGCGACGAATGAACATGTCACCAGATGCGAAAGCAAGGGAGGCAGAATGGAAACTCCAAAAGCGACTGATTAGATCGCCGGGTACCAAAGGCAGGGAAGCAGAACGAAAGCGGCAGCAGCGAAAGGCGATATCGCCGAACACCAAAGCGAATGAATTGGAACGCAGACGGCAGCAGCGACCGGCCGTTTCACCGAACAGCAAAGCCAGGGAAGCGGAACGCAGACGGCAGCACTGTCGTTTGTTTGTACTGGTCAGATCAACTTTCATAACATCGATAATGAAGCAGCCCAGTGACTGCGCACCAAGCGGTTTGGGGAAGCAGCAGCGGACGCCGGATTCCCCAAACACCAAACGCCAGAAGAACAAGGAGCGAATGTGCATGCGACAAATGAACGTGTCACTAGATGCAAAAGCAAGGGAGGCAGAACGGAAACGCCCTTGCTTTCGCATCTGCACCTTGAGTTGTCGATTAATTCGCCCTCGCCCTGCGATCTGCTAGCCTGCTGGTTAGCTCAGATGGTGGAGCGACCGGCCCTGAAAGGTATTGTTCTCGGGTTTGAAATGCAGACCAGAATGAATTTTTGTTCAACTGTGAGGCTTTCTTTCTTAGAAACATGCATGGGTTTCCTTTGAGGCTCTGTGCTAGTTTTCCCTTTCACCAGTTTCTTTAGTAAAAATTATGTTTGCTTAACTGTGAAACTGAATTTTATCCGTTTCACCAGCTTATTTTCTTCTTAGCCTGAGGTACACAAAAATGTTTGGTATAATTTCCAAATATTCACCATACAGATTTATTGTGCACTGTTCCTTTTTTTTTTGTGCGTGTGTTGTATGTGTGTGTTTGTGCCCAAGGTTACCACACCATGCTAGTGTATGCAAGTACTGGTCAGATATTAATAGCATACATGAAAGTTTTGTTTACTTAACTAACATAATTTAACATAACCACATTCTCGGTTTCATACATCGCAATTTTTCCAGTGTGACTGTTCACGTTAAGTCACAACTTTATAAAACATTGTTATGTTTTAAGCTCAAACATGCCTGCTATATTTGGGACCCTGGTCAAGCTACTCTAACAAATCTTCTTGAATCACATCAGAACAGGGCAGCCCATTTCAGTTTATCAAATTATGCATGTCACGCAAGTGTATCATCAATGAAACTGACGCTTGGTTTGCCAGACCTCGCAGTATGAAGTAAGTTTATGCTCTTATGCTTCTTTCAGAAGATTTACTGCACTAATCCCTTTCTTAAGGATGAGTTGTTCCTTCACCCATCCTACATTTCTCCTCGCATCGGTAACCAAATGAAGGTGGGGGTACCACCATGAAACTCCAACCCTTACTTTCAATCATTTATACCAGGCACTGCCAACGCACTCCCGCCTCCATCGCTGCCACCTGTGACACCACTAATTTCAAGAAGATTGCCAACGACTACGCGTGTACTCGCCACTCTACTCTGTAGTGCCCTCGAGCCTTGAGAGTACGTAAATAAATAAATGAATAAATGAATGAATAAAAAGTATTTTGCATTTCTTCCAAACATGCAAGATGCTTTGGCAGTAATGCAATCTGTGTGACTATTGCGAGATAAATCGTGCAGTTGAAAACACTCCCGAATAGTTAAATTCTGACACAGTCATCAGCTCTGCTTTAATAATATTTACCCGTGTACTTGTTTATCCTTTTCCAGGGACCATCTTTTGTCTTGCTAACAACTTTTAATGTTGTTGCTTGACACAAGGCGCTCTCTCATGTATCAGAATGCAGTGAAACCTCGTTAAACTGTAGTTGGCCGGAGCACGGAAAAAGTATGTACTAAACAGTAGTACTGCTTAACCGAAATAGCATGAGATCACCCACTTACCTGTCAAAAACGGAACTGAGAGAGAGTGCGGTGAAAGGGGAAAAAAACATGCAGTATTTATTCACTTCACGTGACAAAAGTGTTATTTTCGTTTGATGCTGCGGCGGCCTAGCAGTGACGACAGCAGCCTCAAACTTGGTGAAACTGTGAGCCAGCTTTTCAGCCAGCCCCTTCTTCTTGGCAAACACTCGCATGGCAGATTCCTCGTTGGCGTTGCGTGTTCTCCGTGCACGCGCGTAGTAGCGCTGCAAAAGTCGTGGGGTGCCTTTTTCATTGCAAGTTGCTGTTCTTGTTGCGATGATTGCATTCATGAGGCTGATATAACGCACAGCTTCTGCCACTGTCAGACCTGAATTGCTTGTGCTGTTGCTTTCCGTGTCGTCCTCATCACTGTTGCTAGTCGACACTTCGGCAACAACAGAGGCAAGCATGGCAAAAAGTCTAAACTCGTAGCCGACATCTCTTCGCGGTCGCAGCAGCGCTGTCCATCAACTTCTTCGCATTCCAAGTGCCACGCACCGTAGCCAACAATAGATCTGTCGCGTGCGAGCGCCGACTTCTCCGTATCACGTTCGCTAGCATGACCGATGTCTAATTTTTCTTCTATGCTGAGTACCTGGCGTCTTTTTTATCCGAGCTTTGGCATGATGCGAATTTGCACGACGCCACAACGCTCTCTGGCACGTTGCCGAAATGATGTTGATGTTGATGAGGCTTCACGCGCAAATGCACAGGGCACTTGCGAGGCCATTGTTCGATCTTTGAGGCTTGTTTTTCTGCCGGGCCGCCCGATGGAGACGACACACCGCCGTGTTTGCACGACGAAAAGTGGAGACACTACGTGTTAACCGATATGTACGCATAAGCTGGTATGGTTTATGCGGATACAAAACACATTATGTTCAATGGCCGCCGAGTTGGGGATTTGACTTTACTACTTTTAAAACGAAACTACTGTTTAAGCGGGTACGGTTTAACGAGGTTTTACTGTATTGAGGTTCTAAATACATGGTGTTCTATGGACAAGAGGTTATGAAAAGTTAAATACTTCGTTATACCGAGGATTTCGTTATACTGAAGTTCATTATATCAAGGTTTAACTCTACTACTAAACACAAGACCCTCTCGCTGCCATGCTCCATATAAAGTCAATAAGATGCTGACGTGTGCCGTGGGTGTGAGGTAAAGTGGATGAGGGTGAGCAGAGAAGGACGGTGGGCAGGGAAGTAACATGCAGTAATGTGATCAAGTGTGAGCTGGGGCGGGTGGGGGTGAGAGTTTGTCTTCTCTTATAGCCTGGCTGTGGCTGCGCATGGCTGTCAGTGCAGCTGAGTGCGTACATGGACCATGTACTATCCCTCGGAAGTAATCTGCAGTGGGTGCAACACTTGGGCAAGCTGAGATGGCTGGTGGATTCAGGTGCACTATCTTCCCACATGTCTAGTGCTGGAGGTCACATTCTAGAGTTTCAGATACTGGTTGATGCGAAAGGCAGACAAAGTGTTCGGTTCTTTTTGCCTGCGCACAGCCATGGTGCTGGCACAGTGCTAGTGCTAGTGGCACAGTGCTAGTGCATACACTAGCACTGTGCCACCAAGTGTTGATGGTCATCACGGTAACCGAGTAAGGTCTTTTTATATCTGCCAGCATGTGTGTGACACCACGCTTGTTAATTTAATTGGTTAAACAAATGTTAACTGCAATTTATACGGCCAATAAAACTGTGAACATTCATGTAGTTGGCTAATACTTTTCTGTCGCTATCAATGCTTCGTCTTTTGGGTGAAACTCCAACTTCTTTACTTATAGAACCAATACTGGAAATGATACATAATGGCTACCGAAATTTTGGACGCCGTACCAAATCATGCTCGGTTTCTCAGACATGACAATGCGCATGCAATGTTGTTAATTTAAACGAACATGGCGGCTGTGAACAACAGCTTGTTGCTAGCTGCCTCGCTTCAATTTTAAAGCAAAGTTTTTTTTTTAAAGACATATTACAGGTTTTGATCCTACAGTGGTCTCGGACTGTGGAGAGCAGTCCGTTGATAGTGTCTTTCCATTGCAGATGAGACTATAAGCTTCGGACTGGACACATAAGCATTGCAGAGCTCACTTTGTACCACTGATGTGAAGATATTGTTGACACAGCATGAAACTATCCCTGGCTGCCAACTGTAATATTCAACACGGAATTGCTTTGTCATTGGAATTCATTTTTTCAGATTGCTCAATAGATTGGAAATATTTAGAGCCCCTTCTGTATAAGGAAAATTTGTTGGCAACTGCATTTGTCTGCATCAAAGCTTGAATTTCAGTATAACAATATTTCGATATAACGAAGTAAAGTGCCCAATTTTACCAACTTCATTATATTGAGGTTTAACTGTATATCAACATTATTGCATTTTATGCTATGCCTATGTCTAAAGTACTTCATTAGCCCACATTATTTTTTTCACATTTACCGTACAGACACTTGAAACGGCCGCACTTTTTTTCTTACAATTTTACACTACCCTTGGCGAGGATATCCTCCCAGGCACTACTTCGACCTCCAAGACACCGAGGTATGCCTTTTATGCTTCCTTGGTGGTAGAACCGCCTGCCGTGACTACGACAACGACCGCATTGCCCGTGGACACCGCGCTGTTTCCTCGGGCGGCTGGACAGGCAGCTTGGCGCAGATGAGGCGCTGCCACTTCCAGCTTCCGGCATTCAAGAAGATGCCATCCTTTGGGTTTGCAATACCAATGCCACACGTGATAGTCATGCTTGGCCAGAGCACAAAAGATAGCTGGTTGCGGCAAAACGACTTTGCGGTGCTGCCAAGGCATGGGACGAAGGCGTCAAGCAGCGGTCCTGGCATGAATGGAGCACAGCTCTGATAGCTGCTTTTGACCCGCTTCCTTATGCCTACGACGAGCCCAACCAGCACTGCTCAGCGACCGCAGCTCATGAGATACACCACCTTCACAAAACAGTCGTGCCCAGTAACACCTCGACAGAGAGGCCTGCAGGCTGCTTCGCCGCAGAGGCCGGCTCACCGGTTGTCGCCATCGGCTTCACCCCAGACAGTGGGAAACGCTGGCGACCACCGCTCCCACGTCGACCCACCAGTGGGCGGCATCACAAACCGGTGCCATTGGCTCCATCCAGATTTGTCAAAAATACCCGACAAAGCACAGCTTCTGCTGTGACCTCCTTCCAGGCGGCCTCCGGGCTCAGGATTTCTGAAAGCTTTGTTCAGCCCAGAATGACGACCGCCGGAAATGATGTTCGAGATCACAGGTGCCGGCTGGCTTTTCCCATGGATATTGCAAGCCTGTCAACATTTTCCAAGGTTCCTGCTTCTGACTGCACATCACCTGGTATCCCACCCTCAATTTTGGACAGCTAGACTGCAGGCAAATGGACGTCAAACTCCGATGATGGAGCGCTAACACTCCCGGACTACACCAATATGCCCATGGATAATAAGAAGGAGATACCTTGGGTCCCATTGAGCCCACATCTCTGAAATTTACAGAAGTCATTGGCCGAATACGGAGATGTTCATGCCTCGCCTACCACCATCTCACTGAACGGAGCCAGGGAGACCAACATGGCTAAGGGCATCATCATTGAAGGTCGGCCTGTTTACGAAAAACTTGCAAGAGGCCTCAAGACACCCAAGAGACCATCACAAGAGACAGCAAGAGACACACAATAAACCAGATGTGCAAGAAAACATTGGTTTCAAAGCGGATGACCCTTGTTCCATCTTCGGATAAGCACAAATCAGCGGCAGCCGGTATTTCGTCGAGCTCAGCGTATTTGAGCACACTGGCGAGACTTGATAGTCAGCGGCAACACTGAAAAGACGCATGCAACATCTGAGCACAGCAGCTGTTCATTGTATAGAATCTCCTACCGTACGTGCATATCTGCGATGGGACAATCATCGGTGAGACATGCGACCAGTGCGAAACAGTCAGTGCTGCCTGCCAGCGAAGCTGATTGCACACTGGACGGCTCACCAACGTTGACCGTACTTCCTAGACACGTTGCATCGATATTAAGTGGCGTGAATGCAAGCACGCCAGAGACTTGCAGCATGGGGAAGAGAAGACAAGGCAGAAATAGAACAGCTTGCCCAAGAAACAAGTGTTGTGTCCCTCTCGTCCCTTACAATATATATATATATATATATATATATATATATATACACACCGTATTTACTTGAATCTAACGCGCACCTTTTTTCCGGTAAGATGGATCCAAAAATTGCATGCGGATTAGAATCAAGTACGACCCTAAATCCATGTGCATACCTCCATGTAACCAGACACTGGTGCAACCTAGTCTACCGCCTGTCTTCCCATTTTCTGCGTTACTTGCATCAGCATGGAAGCGCCAACTGCAAAGACACGCCGAGTCCACCATGACGCCGCATTTAAAAGAAAAGTTATGATGTGCGTGGAGATGGACGGAAATCGGGCCACATCACGGGCATTCGGAGTTCGTGAAAATTGCGTGTGGGACTGGTGCAAACAGAAGGAGAATATTTTAACCAGCAAAGCAACAAGGAAGGGTTTCTGTGGACCAAAGCAGGGCTGCTTCGCCAAAATAAAAGAGCTGCTCGCGGAATACATGCAAGAGCAGCGAGCGGCACAGCGGCCTGTGATGACCAATCTGCTCAAAGTACGGGCGATGCAGTTAGCCCTACAGAAAGGGCTAATGCAGAGTCACTTCAAAGCGAGCAGGTGCTCGCTATCAAATTTTATGAAAAGGCTTTTCTCTTTGAAGGCGGACAGGGATATGCCAAAAATTGCCAGAAGAATATGAAGAGAAATTGCACAGTTTTCAGCAGTACGTTTTGAAGTTGCGCCATAGAAACAGCTACCACTTTGGACAGATTAGAAATGCCAATAAGACGTTGCTCTACTTTGACATGCCAGCCACCACAACCGCTGAAAAGAAGGGGGCGAAGCAAGTGCGCGTTTTGTCTTCCAGTCACGAAAAAAACTAGTGTCTCTGCAATGCTTTGTTGCACTGCGGATGGGCACAAGCTGCCCCAGTATCTTATCTTCAGACGGAAGATGCTCCTGAAAGGAATCGTGTTTCCGAGTTGCACGACTGTGCGCGCCAATGAAAAAGGTTGGATGACTATGGACTTGGTCGCCGACTGGATTGATGACGTTTGGCAGAAGAGACCCGGTGGCAGTTTGGGTCTGCGTGGGATGCTTGTGCTCAACGCGTTCAGGTGCCACCTTGAACAGCGCATCAAGGACAAGCTGGCTGCATGCAACACCGACCTTGTCGTGGTACCCGGCGGCATGATATCGCAGCTCCAGCCGCTCGATGTTTGTTTGAACAAGCCAGTGAAAGATGGAATTCAGGCACTCTACACCAAATGGCTTGTCAGTGGCTGCCACGAATTCATGCCCGCCAATAAAATGAAGCGTGCCTCGCGGCAGGACTTTGCTGGATGGGTGAAAGATGCATGGTGCACGATCCCGTTTACCATGGTCAACAAGGCCTTTAGAAAGTGCAGGATTTCGAATGCCATGGATGGCACCAAGGATGAAATGGTTTGGTCTGTTGATAGCGATAAGGAGTTGTCTGATAGCGATAACGAGTGAGATCTATAGCCCCACGTTACACGTACTGGTGCAGTGAAAATCTTAGCGGCAAGGTACGCCACTTCCATATGTGTTTTTATTCATCGCAACTTTAGTGTATTGGGAATAAATGTTTTCCAAATGAGAGAAAATTTTATTTCTATATGAAAGCATGAGGTGTGCGGTTTTGCACTCTTCTTTTTTCTTATTTGTCACGGAAAACAGGTGCACGTTACAGTCGAGGGCATGTTAAAATCAAGCAAATACGGTGTGTATGTGTGTGTCTATATATATATATTGACACGTGCACTTGCCTATCTTTAACGGGAGACGACGTTGCGCCGCCTAACAAATGTTATCGCACAGCGCAGGACGCGCCTGCATGTATCGGAAGTTTCTGGAATATTGTCGATGCTTCTATCCACTGTCTGTTGTGGCCGAATCTTGTGTTATCTGATTTCATCGCGTGACGCGAATGGTGTAGAACTTTATGGAAGACACGCGGGTCCCAGCGATTAGTCTGGAACATTCGACGACTGCTGTATAAAAGCCAACGCGCTTGAACCGCTGATCAGATTTTCGCCGATCGCCGGTTCTTTGAGTGTAGCCTGTCTTTGAGGAAACAAGTTAACCCAATAAAACGCTAGTTTCGTCTTTCTCAGATTGGCTGGTTTCTTCAGTCACTACCACGTGACAATATATATATATATATATATATAGATAGATAGATAGAGAGAGAGAGAGAGAGAGAGGTGAAGGAAGGGGAGGAGTAGTAGTCGGCAGAGAACCCCTCGCCACCCCAAAATAAATTTCTGGCTACACTACTGCTGTGGCAGGTCATGATTTCGCACTACGGCATCACTTTGGCTGCACCTCGCTGCCGAACCTACGCTGCCAGTGCTGCCTGGTACATCTCTCTCGGACTACGGAACCTGACACTACAAGCTACACTACCAATGCTACTGCCCCCGTTGCACGCCGTTCGATGAAACCGTCTTCAGCGCTGTTCACCTCAACATCCTGAACTCTTAGCACGTACCAAGAACCGGCCAATACACCTCAATTCTGCTTGCCGAGTTGCCCAGCACTCGGCGCACAGACGTCAACAACACAGGATGACGTCCTCAACGCACAAGACAATGCACCCTGTATACGTGTGCCATATTCACGTTTCAATCGCTCTTTATACGAGGAGGGGGCCCTGCAGCGGTGCGGCTATCGCCTCCAGAGCCAGTGAAGAAGAGGATGGCTCACATGCATGTAGTGCGAGAATAGAACATGCTAGCGCATTCGACCTGAGCGGTTGCAGTAGCTGCCGTCCCCATGGCTGGCAGGCCTAAATAATCCGTGGTTACGGCGGCTACCTCTTCGCGCCACCTACCACAATATACGCTGGACATAGCTTTTGATATTATATGCACTGTCAGATCTCAGACATCATACATTACGAATGCTTGCTTGTATTTTTGCTTGATAGAAGGCACCACAAGATGCATTTGTTTATACTTGCCACTGGTCGTGGTTTGCTTCAAGCACAGTGGAAGCCACGCAGCACTGACCTGAAATATTGTCAAAATGCTGCAACACATACATATTTGCACTTACAATCAGCTTCGCATCACGCACAGAAAAGCTGATATGAATGTCCGAGCTTCACAAATGGCTCTCAGTGCCGATTTTGGAAGCAGGTTCTTGCTTTCCGTGTTGTGTCAGCCGCTTCACGCTTCTTATGTGGACTGTACGAAGTCTAGAGTGCTCCATTTCCTGTCGCTACAGGTAGATGTGAACTACACTGAACTCGAGAGACCACACAATCAGCGTCGTATCGGCCTAGCATGACCTGGACGTTAGTGCAGGCCTGCAGTTATGGGCACACGTGCACGAACTCCTCGGCTCCAACTAGGTTCTCCATTGACCAGAATCAGCACCGGCTCTAGTTCGACACTGACTGCTGGAAAGGGCAGACATCGGCACACATTGTGAGCTCCTGACTGGAAGCTTACTGTTATCATTGAAAAGGAAAGTATACAAGCAATGCATTTTACCTGTGCTGACATATGGGGCAGAGACTTGGAGACTGACAAAGAAGCTTCAGAACAAGTTAAGGACCGCACAAAGAGCGATAGAACGAAGAATGCTAGGCCTAACTTTAAGAGACCGAAAGAAGGCGGTTTGGATCAGACAGCAAACGGGTATAGACAATATTCTGTTTGACACTAGGAGAAAGAAATGGCACTGGGCAGGTCATGTAAAGCGCAGATTAGAAAACCGTTGGACCATTAGGGTGACAGAATAGGTACCAAGAGAAGGAAAGTGCAGTAGAGGACGGCAGAAGACTAGGTGGTGCGATGAAATTAGGAAATTTGCGGGTGCTAGTTGGAATCGGTTGGCGTAGGTCAGGGGTAATTGTAGATCGCAGGGAAGAGGCCTTCGTCCTGCCGTGGACATAAAATAAGCTGATGATGATGATGCTGGAAAGGGCTGACGACCATGCATTTCAAATTTGGAAGTATATTTCCATTAATTTTGAGCACGATTAAGCATATATAAAAGCGTAGTTGCTGCGGCAATCATGCTGTCGGTGCAATGTTTTCGCTCTGCGGCCGAATTCACAAAGAATGGCCAAATGACAGTCTGCAGACTGGTTTCATTGGTGTCGGCATCACCAAATTCTGTCACACTGTGACGACTCACTGTCGTCAGTTGCATTGGCGGCATTGTTGGCCAAATGTGACAGAACGCCTCTCAGCTACACAGTCTGCTGACTAGTTGGCCAATCACTGGTGACGGGTCTCATGTCGGCTCCGGTGTCGGGTCGGCATAGTGTGAACTGCGCTTCTGCTGAATGCATTGAAGTACTTTTTGCAGCCAAGTATTCCTCAAATAGTCTGTTTTAGCATCGAATGTATTTCTCGACTTTGATAATGAGTGGTTCAGGACTCCTTTAAAGAAAAGCATACTTTGCTTGTATACCCTCCATCCCTCCCACCCCCCGCCTCGATCACAAAATGTCCACCCCTTAGAAATTTCTCGGTAGAACCCTGCCAAGGTAAAATAAAAAGCTTTATATGTGCATTCAATTAGTACTGCAGTTGGCTTGTGGTGCCTTGTGCCTTTGAATCACAAACATGCAAATGCACAAATATGCAAATGCACAAATGTCGATTACTTGACACCTTTAACCCAACACTGTATAACCAGCAACAAAAGTTTAGGGACCACAGGATATCCAAAAACGTTCAATTCCTGAGAAGCCTGTAGCCGTAGCCAGTAAAACTGCATACAATGTTTTTAGCATATTTTAGTCAAGGCCCGAAATGCAAATACCAGGCTGCATTGTGAGGTTGCGGAGATATTCAGCTTTTTCTCATATCTTGTGCCCTACAATATTTTGTCACTGGGTATACACTACAATCATTCACATGTTTCATCATTCACTCATAGAGGCACCTTCACGCAATGGGCCGACAGCCAGCACACCCATGGCCTGTGCGCACAGTAAGGAACCCTGACATTGGCAATGGTTCAAACGACATGCCACATACATCGCAAAGATGGATTGGTACTTTGCCAGATAACGGAAGACACCGAACCTTGAAACGCTGCAGATGGTTGCATCCAACACTGCTTTCAAGTGAAGGCATGGTGTGAAAAGGCTAATAACTTATTTGCTAAAGGAAAAATGGTTTGTTACATCCACTGGTTGGAAAGCTTTTCTTCTTTAAAATGGGGGCAACATGTATTTCTATGGTGATGTTAAAGAGTATTTCATTTTGTGCAGCATAACATATACTTGTAGCTGGTGATGACGGTTGCAGACATCTAAGAAGACATCTAAGAAAACATTTACAGTCTCACTAAGAACAGGTGAGTAGCTCACATGATGGCTGGAAGCCTGGATCTCCTTGATGACAGCGAGGGAGTCACTTTTCAGAGGGCAGGAAATCACTAGAAATCCAACAAATTCGAGGTTCCGCTCGACCGTATCCCGTGTAAGATCTCGCACCTGAAATAATGCCAAATAGTAAGTGTGAGCAAGTCACAACAGCTGCAACTAGTTGGTCAGACAATCATCATTTTATGGTGAGGTTTTATATTCCAAGGCTACACTTGGGGCAGTAATATGAGTCAATTCAGTGATACAGTAGAGTTCCATTAGAAGTAAACATGTGGGCAATATGGACACCACACAGAGAAAAGGACGAACACAACAGAGCACTATTACTAATTGAATTTTATTGTTCCTTGGTGAGCACCAATATATACACGAAATCATAACAATGAAAAACAAAGCCTAGAAGCCAGATAGGGCACCTACCTCCACATCGCATTACACATGAACATCCTTTCCTTGTTGTATAACCGCACAGAGTTACAACTGATGCACCTCTCTCCAGTTTACTTGATAAAGTAGGCTTCTAACAATTCTCTGGAAATGACATTTCTGCTATTCCCATATATTTTCATTTGCCAGCACACTGTGCATCTTGCAAATGTGAACCAAAGCTAACAGATATAAATATACTTGGAAATATCAGAAATGTCAAAGCAAGAATATTGTTACACGTGGGCGATAAGTCAATGTGCTTCAACTGTAATGGGATAGGCCATATTTCCCACTATTGGCGCTATCACCGGCCGACCTCACCTCGTCCGGCATACACTTCTTCATCTTAATTCCTCTTCGTTTTGTGCTTGCAATGACCCACTGCACCCTGATGTTCCTGCCCCGACTCCACGCTACGACCGCTCGCCATCCCGTTAGATACGGGACCTTTTCCTGAGCCTCCTTCGAGTTCACCAGACCACATGAAATCGCGCCACAGCTAATTAAGGAGCGCAGAAGCACATCTACCACGTTCCCAGGGCGCGGCACGTGCAAACGAGTTGGCGTCCCCCACCTCATGCGCCGCAGGTGGAGCTATTCACTGCTTGACTCTTCCCGAAAGTGTAGCGGGAGCCTGGCACGGTTCCAGGTAACGCAGGTCCCGAGCAAAGCTGCTTTGCAGCACTGAAACGTTGCCCCCTTCTGCCTATTGTGACGGCGCTTGCAAGCCAGCAAGGCAATACTGCAGAGAGAAGTAAGCCCTCGGACAATTGGAGCCCAAGGAGCGACCCTCTGCGCCGGGTGTGACACAATCGCACGGGCGCCTACCATTGGCCGAAAATGACGACACCTGAGCGGGCTCGCCGATTGGCCGAAAATGGTGTCACCTGAGCGGGCTCGCCGATTGGCCGAACGTGACGTGACTTCGAGACACCGAAGGGCTTAAAAGCCAGAGACCGGGAGCAGCAAGAGAGCATTCCTTCATTCATCTTTCGAGCTTCTTGCCATGGGCCGCAGCGTCAGAGTTGCTGCCGGCCCGTAATGACTCTATGACTGTTAATTTCTTGGTCCTCTCACTCTAAATAATGTAAATAAACCTCCAGTTCTCATCTCAAAGTCCTCCTCAACCTCGGCCAACTCCCGCACCCAACGGCAAGGTCCAAAATCTAGGGGATAGCAATTGGGATTGTCCTCCAGATCCAACACCCCGCAGAACCGGCATTCTCGCTCTCCGCTGCCCTGTCACTCGCCGTTGTCATCCATCTTCAGAAAAGCTGACCAGCACAGCTCCCAGAGGTGATGCTGCGTTGGCCAACCGACACAAAAATTCTCCATTGACCCAGGCTACCCAACAAAACCTTTTGGATGTAGAAGTTGAAGGCGTGCCTGTCTCGGCACTAATAGACACTGGGGCGCAACTATCTGTCATGAGTGCACGCTTTCTCATCGTCTCCGCAAGTTTCTTACGCCCGCCACGTTGCCTGTCGTTGCGTCGTTGGCATGCTTCCTGCGTGTGTGAGCTTCACTGCCCACAGGACCTGTTCTGTTCGCCGTTCTACACCAGTGTCCCCATGACGCCATCCTCGGCAATGACTTCCTGAGCACCCATTCTGCCCTCATTGACTGCTCATCTGGCCTTCTAGAGCTGGAATTCCCTTCTGTACCCAACTTCAATGAGTTACCACCGCGTTTGTGTGTCGTCGAGTTTGTTCATCTGCGACCAGCTACCGCGATGTACCGTAAAAACCGGAATATACCGTATAGTGCAAAATATAGGTCGAGGTTTTTTCCAAAAAATATTACTAAAAGGTCATCCCTCGACTTATATACCTGCCCTTGGCACAACATGAATAGTCGTCTGGCAACATGTAGGAGCGCAGACCTTTCGGCATCCGCATCGTTATCGCCCCCTTGGTGTCCGACGCCGAAAGAGGCTTTCCCGCGGGATGTTGTCGTTCGCGTGAATGAAAAGGACTTATGGACGAGGCCCTCATGCTCAATTGGATTAAGACCGTCTATAATCGGCGACCCGGCGCACTCCTGCGGTGTCCGAGCATGCTCGTCTTGGATGCCTTTCGCGGGCACTTGACCGCAGGTGTGAAGCAGGCACTCCGCTACGGGAGGATGGAACTCGCTGTCATTCCGGGAGGCATAACCTCAACACTTCAGGCACTGGACATGCTCAACAAGCCCTTTAAAGACCGTGTCCGTGAACAATATGATCAGTGGATGGCCAGCGACAACCCGACGACCCCAACCAGCCGGCTGCGCAGGCCGCCTCTTGCCACTGTGGCCACATGGGTGTCGCAAGCTTGGCGGTTGCTGCCCGACGATATGGTGGTGCGGGCATTCAAGAAGTGTTGCATTAGCAACTCCTTGGACGACACCGAGGATGACATGTTGTGGGTCGCAGCCAACGAAAAGCAGTCGTCTTTGGACGAGAGTTCAGACAGCTCAGACGAATGAGCAGGTGACGAGTCTGGCGGCACCACTAAATAAAACAAAGTTTTGTGCCTTATAATTTTTATGTTGACTTCTTTGCTTCAATATAAGCGGGTCGACCTATATTCCGCCTCGACCTATATTCCGCATTATATGGTAAGTCAAACTTTTTTTCAAAAAACCATTGCGAAAAGTCGACCCTCGTCTTATATACCGGACTTGGCGGAAAAGCTACGGAAGTCTTGCAACAATGGGCGGATGAAGTAAAGAGCCGCCTTCGCCATTGCCATCAGCAGTAGCGTGGCGTGGCGACATTGTGGCACCGCCAATTTGCGTTTACATTGTCACAAAGTTACGTTGGTTAAAGGCTGCTTTTTCACATTTTGTTTCAAAATGAGCGGAAGCCGACGACAAGTCACCGTCACCTTCAAGAAAAAGGCGATTGAGTGCGCTGAAGCCCACGGCAACCTCGCAGCACAGCGCAAATTTGGATGATCTGAGAAGAGCAATCGGTACTGGCGGAGGCAGAAGCAGCAAACCAACAGAAAACGTCATTCCGTGGGCGGACCGCTGAACTGGAAGACAAGGTTGCGGAGTTCGTCGAGAGCTGCGTGTAAGATCGCTGCCTGTGACTGCCGAATGCATACATTTGAAAGCGGTAGAGATCGCACACGCCTCTGGACTGGGCAGTGAGAAGCACTCGTCATCCGACTCTAGTTCGGACGACTCTGATCAAAGGCGTTGCTCTGATTCGGAGTAGCGCTTGCGCATTTCGTGCCCTTCCGTGTACTGTACACCCGGCCAATTTTTAGCAGTATTGCGCGACCATCGACCCGCGTGTTTGTCAGCACCTTATCATCACGGCACAGAGCGGCGAAATAGAGAAAGTAAGCGCACATGTACACATGCGCGTATCTCGTTTGTTTTGCTGCTCAGCGCCGTTGCGCTGTTGTGACTGTTGCAGAGAACCGGGCTTGTATACCTATTCTTAACTATGGACGTACACCACAATTTCTTCCCGAAGGCATCACGCTGGGCAGCATGTCACCTTTAGACGTACACGACCCTCTGGCCCTGACTATCGATGCTCCACAGTCGTCACCTCGAAGCGCGGACACAAGTACTACGCTTGACAGCCCTTTTGACAGTGTGGTTGCCCATGACCTCTCCTCTTCTCAGTCCAAAGATCTCTGCCACTTATTAGCATCTTACCGCGATGTTCTTGGTTTTTCTTCACCGCATCCTTGGCCAGATATCGCTCGTAACCCATCGCATCGATACTGGGGATGCCAGACCCATCCGTAGGTGCCTTACCGAATGACTGCTTCTGAACACCGTGCCATTCAAATGTAAGTTGAGAAAATGCTGACCAAGGACATCACTGAACCATCTGCAAGTTCTTGGGCGTCCCCTGTGGTGCTTGTCAGAAAAAAAGAACATCTGGCAGTTCCGTATCGACTATCGGCACCTGAAAAAGATTACAAACAAAGGATATCTACCCTTTGCCACGAATAGACGATGCACTCCATCCTTTTCCATGGCATGAGGTACCGTACTTACATGATTGTAAGTCGACCCCCCCATATCGCGTGCGAAAGGGAAAAAGAGAAGGGCATACCCACGGGCGCATTCCATAACGAAAATTTATTAGTAGCTGGCATGGTCACTGGACTACTCGACTTGTGCCATCGTCCTCACTAGTGCTGCCATCGTCATTGCTGCTAAGGTCCCGCAGCACGTCGTCATGCAGCGAAATTCCGCATTTGCATACATACATAAGTCCACACCGAAAGCATTCAACCACTGACAGCCGACAGGGAGGCTCTTTTGACATGTCCAGTTGACGTAAGTTCGCTGTCTTCTGCCGCCAGCCGCTCGTACTCACGGCAGACCAGGTCCTTAAACGGCAAAGATCCAGGCTTGTCTCATGACCATGTCGTACGTCACTGGCAGGGACCGATCAAGCATTTCAGCGATGTATGGCGCAAGCTTGGCCTCCAGCTCTGCAAAGCGTCCCGACTTCGGCCAGCGGAAACCTCTTTGCTTGCCGTCACAGGTGAAAATCTTGCTTCACTACAGTCACTACTCTCGCACCACACATTAAGAAACATCAAACTTGCGGCCCGCTGTGCAGTTATTTGTTTCTTCAGCGTAAAGGGTGGCAGCCCTCTTGAACGCTGCTGTGAACAAGCGCCGAATGTTTAGTGGACTCTGAGCATTCATGACGACTGAGGAAACAACAGAAGTAGCACCTGGCGTTATTTGTATGGCAAACCTTTTACCGTCATCACTGACCATCACGCTCTCTGCGAGCTATCTTTGCTAAAAGATCCTGCGGGTTGCCTTGTACGCTGGGCATTAATGGCTTCAAAAATACTCATACACAGTCATCTACAAGTCTGGCCGTTTGCATCGGGATGCCGACTGCCTTTCCCGGTACCCTGTCGACCAACCGGAACCTGCACCGAGCAACTAGTCCTTGTGTGCTTGCCATCTCTGAACTCTTTAACATTGCTGCTGAACAATGCCGTGACCTGGTCCCACGCAAGATTATCGACCGTCTCAACTCCCAGGCTTCTGATGCCTCTCTTTACCTCTTTGTGCTGAACGATGACATTTTACATCATTGCAGTTTGCTTTCTGATGGCCCTTACCCCTTACTTGTGATCCCGACACACCTCTGCTCAACTGTTCTGGCCCAGCTTCATGATGTGCCAACAGCGGGGCACCTCGGTGTTTTAAGCCCATACGATCACGCATGCCACCGGTTCTACCGGCCAAGCATGTCCTGTTCGGTGTGTCGTTACATGGCCTCTTGTGACCTTTGTCAGCACCGGGAAAAGCCACTACTCCGGCCTGCTGGCCCTCTTCAGCCTCTCGATGTTTGATATGAGCCATTTCATAGCATCGGCCTCAACCTACTCGGCCCGTTTCCTCTGTCTCAGGAAACAGATGGGTCGCCGTTGCTACAGACTATGCGATGCGATTCGTGATCACCCATGTTCTTCCCACCACCGCGCGACCGAAGTTGTGGACTTCTTACTCCACAACATCATTCTCCAGCATGGGGCACCTCGGCAACTCTTAACTGACCGGAGCAGACAGTTTCTTTTGAAGGTGATTGAAGATATTCTACAGTTTTGCGCGACGCAACACAAACTGACCATGGTGTACAATCCACAGGCAAATGGCCTGACGGAACGACTGAACCGAACAATTACCGACATGCTGGCAAAGTATGTGTCCTTCAACCACCAGGATTAGGACACTGCATTGCCTTTCGTGACATTCGCGTATAACATGTCAAGACATGAGACCACTGGTTATCTGCCTTTCGTTCTCTTATTCAGCTGAAATCCTATGTTGCCCATGGACACATTGGTGCCTTCTTCCGTGTGTCCTCCTAACAAGTATGCCCGAGAGGCCATTGCCCGGGCTGACCATGCACGTCAAGTTGCCCACGCTCGCTTCAGCAAGTCCCAGGTCCACCAGCAATCTCGGTACAATAGCCATTACAGGAGTGCCCGCTTTGCCCCCGGGTACTTTGTCCTCCTCTAGTCCCCAGTGCACCGTGTCGGCCTTTCTGAAACGCTGCTGCTCCCGTACACTGGCGCATATCGAGTATGGGCACCAAGTAACCGACGTAACATACAAAATCGCTCCACTGTCTTTGTTCCCATTGGTTCAACCCTGCACCGACATCGTGCACGTCGTCAACCTGAAGCCCTATCATGTCCCAGACACTGCTTAACCCAGTGTGCAGTGAACCTTTTCCGTGCCGTCATATTTCGACTTCACCTAGTCGGTGCTTTCACCGCCGGAGGGTAATGTTACGAGCCATTTATCCTGCAGACGAAGAAGACGTTTTGTTTCATTTTACAAAGGCTGGCACATATCCACTAAGACGTTGCATAGCAGACGAGAAAGACGACGAGCTGTGCCCTGGCCCACCATCGTTGTTGTTGTGGTGCGACTCGCTGCCACTGTGTAAATATTGTAGATAAACCCATTTTCACATCTCCCCATAGCAATAATGTTAGAAGCCTACCTTATCAAGGAGACTGGTGCATCAGTAATATCTTTATGGTGTTATGCAACAAGAAAATTATGTTCATGTGCAATGTGAAGTGGAGGAAGGCCCCCTATCTGGGTTTCTGTACTTTGTGGTTTTTTCCTTGTTATGATTACGTGTAAATAGTAGAACCTCGTTCATACATCCTGGAAAAAAAAAACAAGAAAAAACACACTAAACGAGAAAATGCACAACCCGAAGCCACTAAAAAGTTTGGCAGACTAAGCTGTAGTTGACAACTATGTAAAGCGAAGCACCCATGAATCATTGCAGCATGAGATGCCGAGCTGGTGGTGCTCGAGTGGCCCGAGACATGCATTGCCGTTCTTATGGCTTCTGCAAGCTTAACATTAGCGCTCCTCGGATTTGGCCTAGGTCAGCAGCTTCTTCGGGCAGGGCATTTCGACAGGAAGCTTTAATGTGCCCACTCAGCGAGAATGGTTGCAGCACAAAATGCCGAGGCACGTTGAGCTGTTGGGGCCTGAGCAGTCCGAGCGGCACTTTGACGCGACCATGGATGAAAACTAGGCAGCTTTCAAGGCACTTACCAATGCGTGCACCGAATTAAGGTGAAAACACTGTTTGCTGCAACCACTGCGGATGAAACTGCAGCCGTTATTGACCTGACCATGGATGGAAACGAGGCAGTTTTCAAGGCATTCAACCAACGCACGCACCGAGAAAAGACAAAACCACTGTTTGCTGCAACTACTGCGGACGATAATACGGCCGTCCTAAAGCAAACCAAAGCATGGCGGACAAAATGGCACAGCGGAGTCCATGCACAAAAATGTCTTGTGGAGTTATTGTGATTAAAGAATTATGCCATCCCTCTGCTATCCCAGTAGACTTGCCTCTCGAAATAGTGTAGGACTCAAGTCATGTTGGTCACATTGCTTGTGTCACTGGCACTTGCTATCGACTCCCGGACAGCCATTCAGAGTTTACAGTTCTTAGAGACGCTATTGACTAAGTCATGCAGAAATTTCCTATATATATTTTCTTCTAAGGTGGTGATGTTAATTATCCAGAAATCAGCTGATTCATTGTGTTGACCCATTATCACAATAATCGGCCTCAATGTATTCACTTTCTTCAGTTGCTCCTTTACCACAGGTGAACACAACTTGTTTGTACATGGACCTACACAGAAGGATTGAGTTTTAGATTGAGTCCTAACTAAAAGCCTTGAAATTGCTAACACACGTGCACATGAAGAAATCGGCGATCATAGGGCTGTCCATTGCTTGGCCTCACTTCCACCTATGAACAAATAAATTTAAACTCAACTGCTGAACTACACACATGTCGACATAACAAAGGCGAACAGTATGCTACAGGCTTTTGCAGTCGATTTCACAAATACTCTGATGACTGTACAAATGATCAAAAGTGGTGCTTGTTTCAGGACAACTAAACGAAATTGAAACTGCCTGTATCCCAACAGTAACACTAACTTGTAGAATAAGTGATCCATGGTTCATCCGAAAAGTGAAATGTTCTCAGAACAAGAAGAAAATGATTTATAAGAAAGCAAATCGCTCAAACTGTCTTCAAGATTGGGCAGCCTACAAAAACATTACTGTTTTAACGAATAGTGTCATTCTCCAAGCTAAAGACAAATACTTTAATAATTTGCTCCCTAACCTTATGAAAATGGAGCATAAAAAATTTTGGAATAGTGTGAACCTTAAAAGTATCCACTTGATACCGGTACTGACGAGAGAAGACGGCAGCACTTTAAGGTAGAACACTGTGCCGAAAAATTTAAGACACTTTACTGAAGTATTCACTAACGAACTTCCACTAAATGATTTGCTGTGGCTGTCACAGCAGTCCATTTCACACCCTCTCCCATCAATCCTAATTATGGCACATGGCGTAGCCAGCCATATCAATCGACTTCCACACAAAACCAGTCCCGGTCCCGAGGGCATCAGCGTCTAACTACTTAAATGAACCTGCCACCATTAAGCTAACCTGCTTGCATCAATCTTCCAGCAACCCCTCGATTCTGGCTGCATAGCAGATGACTGGAAATCTGTACTATATGTACAGCACCTATATTTAAATCTGGCAACAGCGATCACCCTAAAAACTACAGGCCCATTTTACTCACGTCCGTTTTGTGTAAGGTACTATAGCACATCATATACTCACAGGTGACGGGTCATCTTAGCCATAACAATTTACTAATTCTTAGCACCCAGCATAGTTTTCATTAATAATTATCACGTCGGTCACAACTCTTCGAACTTGTGACAGACCTGCACACTGCACTACATACGTCCGTCTACGTCGATGTAATTTTCATAGACTTTTCAAAGGCTTTCGACCGTGTTCATGATTTACTAATGTTGAAAATACGTAATCAGCATCTCGATGAGATAACAACTGCATGGATTAAAGGAACTCTAAACAGTCGGTGTCAGTCAGTTGAACTTAGCCATTACATATCTACTATATATATGTGGGGTTTTACGTGCCAAAACCACTTTCTGATTATGAGGCACGCCGTAGTGGAGGACTCCGGAAATTTTGACCACCTGGGGTTCTTTAACGTGCACCTAAATCTAAGCACACGGGTGTTTTCGCATTTCGCCCCCATCGAAATGCGGCCGCCGTGGCCGGGATTCGATCCCGCGACCTCGTGCGCAGCAGCCCAACACTTACATATCTACTAATCTGGCCCGAGTAACATCTGGGGTGCCACAAGGGAGTGTGCTGTGCCCTCTTCTTTTTTTAGTTTACATTATTGACATAGCATCTAACATAAGTTTATCAATCCGTCTTTTCGCAGACAATTGCGCAATTTATAAGAAAATAACTTGCATAGCCTACATCACAGAACTACAGTCTGATCTGTCAAGGTTAAAGGAATGGTGCAGTAATTGGCAAATGGAAATTAATGTAGACAAAACCAAGCAGTTTATATTTACTAACATTTCTTCTGCACGCTCGAACTCTTATAAAATAAATGACACAGTAATAGAAAAAGTCCCATCATTTAAGTACCTGGGCGTCATACTTCCAATTTAAGCTGGGCTGCTCATATCGAGCACATTACTAATAAGGCTTTCAAGAAGCTCGGCCTCCTTAAACGACGCTTGTATTTTGCTAAAAAAGATACATGACTGCATGCTTTCAATTCATTTATTCGGCTCTCTCAAGAATATGCTTCTATCATATGGCATGCTCACCTGATAGGTCTTACTTACATGCTTGAAATGGTACAGAATAAAACTGTGCAGTTTGTCACGCCATCCCTATTCACATTTCATAAAGGTTTCATCACTAAAAGCAGAACTTAGCCTTGCTACACTTGTCATGTGCAGGCAACATACTGGACTATCGTTCTTTCACTCACTTTACAACAGCAACACATCGTTCGCACAATCACATATTTTTCCAGCCCCTCATACTTCAACCCGTCTCGATCATGCACACAAAGCAATGCCCATTTTCGCTCAGACGAAGTAGTACCAAAATTCGCCTTTAGCATTGCGTATAAACGAGTGGAACTTCCTTCCGTCTAACATCACCAAGATATGAGATCCTTCAATATTTCACTCGGCACTGCTGCGCTATTTACAAAGCGATAAACATTGCTAACTTGTATCTGCCCATCTTCGTCTTATTTATGGTCTTTGTACAGGATATCTTTCGAGCGTTCTTTCCAATGTAATATTTAACATCTGTGTTTTGATGGATATTTAACAAAATGTTCTGTACTCATTGTCAATGTGTTTGGTTGAATTTTCTTCAGTTTTTTTTTAGCCATGATATTCTGGACACCTGGTTTTACATTATTGGCTGTTTCCTCCTTGTTTTGTTGTCAGTATTCTTGCCTTGGATTTGCATTGTTTATAAATGAGATTTATGTACTCACCTGAAATCCCCCCCCCCCCCTATGTAATGCCTGCTAGGCCCTTAAGGTTATCGCAATAAATAAATAAATAAATAAATAAATAAATAAATGTGCGCAAAGAAAAATTATGGCTTTAGAATACTGCAAGCATCACAAGCTGCTTTTTGTTTGCAAGAAGTAAACTAAGGGCCAGTTACTGCAAAAGGTTTGAGCACCTCACCTGCTGGTGACTCAACTGTCCCAACACACAGCGTCCCATGGCCAGCACACGGGCACCACGACGCGACATGCGCAGGTACACTTCGTCATAGTCCTCGGGAATGTGGGCAAACTGCAGAGAGGCGAAGGAGGCACAAGGCTCATGCTACAGTTAGGAAGTTAACTTCTGGGTGTGAGTGGTGTACGCCGTCACTAGTACTAAATGGCCGGCCTAGTTGGTACAACACTGTGGCCACAGGCGTTCATCCCCTCATTTTCTAACCTTTATGTTGTCGGCACATGCATAACAATGCTCGTGGTGCAATCACTTTTCCAGTAAAGCAATGTTGCAAGTGAGCATCTTTCCTGTGAACTTCTCTAGCTGCCATGACATACTACTTTAGTGCTCCCGTTTGCACAATATGTTAATATTTATGATAATATTCTTCTGTGAGACTGTTTGCAGATAATTTTGTACTGTACTGGGCAATTAATATTATAGGTGATTATGACAACATTGCAGTCTGACATAGTCAAGATTGCTCAGTGATGTGAAACATTGCATATGGACACCGAAGTAAAAAACAGTGCACATAACGTTTTTCCAAAAAATGAAAGCATCTGCCCCACTAAAATCACCACAGTCTCCGGTTGCAGTGACGGTAACAAATCTGAACGTGGCACAACAGCGAGTGACATAAAGTGTTTATAGCGAGTGCCCCAAAAAAACAAGTGACACTCGGACAGAACCATGGTAGAGAGCACACGCGTCAACCTCTGAAATCTGATCTGCGGGTCAAGCGCACAGGCTATTTATAGATGGCTCATCGAAGGTTCAAGCATAATTGCCGGTGCTCAAGTGCCTTCAAGAATGTAAAACACTATTCGCATTGAAAATGCCATCTGATTACCAGGTTCAGCAACAACACAGACAACAGATATAATTGGCAACAACAATCGAGAGTACAGTAAAACCTCATTAAACCATACCTGATTAAACAGCAGTTTCGTTTGAAACGTAGTAAAGTAAAATTCCCGACTCAGCGACCATTGAACATAATGTGTTTTGTATCCGCATGAACCACACCAGCTTATTGCATACGTATCAGTTAACACATAGTGTTTCCACTTTTCGTCGCGCATACATGGTGGTGCGTCTTCTCCATCGGGCGGCCCGGCAGAAAAACAAGCCTCAGAGATCGGAACAATGGCCTTCCCAGTGCCCTGTGCATTTGCGCGTGAAGCCACATCAACATCAACATCATTTCGGCAACGTGCCAGAGAGCGTTATGGCGTCGTGCAAATTCACATCATGCCGAAGCTTGGCTAAAAAAGACGCCAGGTACTCAGCATAGAAGAAAAATTAGACATCGGTCATGCTAGCGAACGTGACATGGAGATGTCGGTACTGGCATGCGACAGATCTATTGTTGGCTACGGTGCGTGGCACTTGGAATGCGAAGAAGTTGCTCGACAGCGCTGCTGCGACCGTGAAGAGATGTCGGCTATGAGGTTAGACTTTTTGCAATGCTTGCCTCTGTTGTTGCCGAAGTGTCGACTAGCAACAGTGATGAGGACGACATGGAAAGCAACAGTACAAGCAATTCAGGTCTGACAGTGGCAGAAGCTGTGCGTTACGTCAGCCTCATGAATGCAATCATCGCAACAAGAACAGCACCCTGCAATGAAAAAGGCATCCCACGACTTTTGCAGCGCTACTACGCGCGTGCACGGAGAACACGCAACGCCAACGAGGAATCTGCCATGCCAGTGTTTGCCAAGAGGAAGGGGCTGGCTGAAAAGCTGGCTCCCAGTTTTACCAAGTTTGAGGCTGCTGTCGTCACTGCTAGGCCGCCGCAGCATCAAACGAAAATAACACTTTTGTCACGTGAAGTGAATAAATACTGCATGTTTTTTTTCCCTTTCACCGCACTCTCTCTCAGTTCCGTTTTTGACAGGTAAGTGGGTGATCTCATGCTATTTCGGTTAAGCAGTACAACTATTTAGTACATACTTTTTCCGTGCTCCGGCCAACTACAGTTTAACGAGGTTTCACTGCATTCTGATACATGAGAGAGCGCCTTGTGTCAAGCAATAACATTAAAAGTTGTTAGCAAGACAAAAGATGGTCCCTGGAAAAAGATAAACAAGTACATGTGTAAATATTATTAAAGCAGAGCTGATGACTGTGTCAGAATTTAACTATTCGGGAGTGTTTTGAGCTGCACGATTTATCTCGCAATAGTCACACAGATTGCATTAGTGCCAAAGCATCTTGCATGCTTGGAAGAAATGCAAAATACTTTTTATTCATTCATTCATTTATTTATTTACGTACTCTCAAGGCCCGAGGGCACTACAGAGTAGAGTGGCGAGTATACGTGTAGTCGTTGGCAATCTTCTTGAAATTAGTGGTGTCACAGGTGGCAGCGATGGAGGCGGGAGTGCGTTGGCAGTGCCTGGTATAAATGATTTAAAGTAAGGGTCGGAGTTTCATGGTGGTACCCCCACCTTCATTTGGTTACCGATGCGAGGAGAAATGTAGGATGGGTGAAGGAACAACTCATCCTTAAGAAAGGGATTAGTTCAGTAAATCTTCTGAAAGAAGCATAAGAGCATAAACTTACGACATACTGCGAGGTCTGGCAAACCAAGCGTCATTTTCATTGATGATACGCTTGCGTGACATGCATAATTTGATAAACTGAAATGGGCTGCCCTGTTCTGATGTGATTCAAGAAGATTTGTTAGAGTAGCTTGATCAGGGTCCCAAATGGAGCAGGCATGTTTGAGCTTAGAACATAACAATGTTTTATAAAGTTGTGACTTAACGTGAACAGTCGCACTGGAAAAATAGCGATGTATGAAACCGAGAATGTGGTTAGGTATGTTAAATTATGTTAGTTAAGTAAACGAAACTTTCATGTATGCTATTAATATCTGACCAGTACTTGCATACACTAGCATGGTGTGGTAACCTTGGGCACAAACACACACATACAACAGACGTACAAAAAAAAGGAACAGTGCACAATAAATTTGTATGGTGAATATTTGGAAATTATACCAAACATTTTTGTGTACCTCAGGCAAAGAAGAAAATAAGCTGTTGAAACGGTATAAAATTCTGTTTCACAGTTAAGCAAACATAATTTTTACTAAAGAAACTGGTGAAAGGGAAAACTAGCACAGAGCTACAAAGGAAACCCATGCATGTTTCTAAGAAAGAAAGCCTCGCAGTTGAACAAAAATTCATTCTGGTCCGCATTTCAAACCCGAGACCAATGCCTTTCAGGGCGGGTCACTCCACCATCTGAGCTAACCAGCAGGCTAGCAGATCGCAGGGCGAGGGCGAATTAATCAACAACTCAAGGTGCAGATGCGAAACCAAGGGCGTTTCCATTCTGCCTCCCTTGCTTTCGCATCTGGTGACATGTTCATTTGTCGCATGCACATTCGCTCCTTGTTCTTCTGGCGTTTGGTGTTTGGGGAATCCGGCGTCTGCTGCCGCTTCCCCAAACTGCTTGGTGCGCAATCACTGGGCCGCTTCATTATCGATGTTATGAAAGTTGATCTGACCAGTACAAACAAACGACAGTGCTGCCGTCTGCGTTCCGCTTCCATGGCTTTGCTGTTCGGTGAAACGGCCGGTCGCTGCTGCCGTCTGCGTTCCAATTTATTCGCTTTGGTGTTCGGCGATATCGCCTGTCGCTGCTGCCGCTTTCGTTCTGCTTCCCTGGCTTTGGTACCCGGCGATCTAATCAGTCGCTTTTGGAGTTTCCATTCTGCCTCCCTTGCTTTCGCATCTGGTGACATGTTCATTCGTCGCAAGCGCATTCGCTCCTTGTTCTTCTGGCGTTTGGTGTTCAGGGAATCCGGCGTCCGTTGCCGCTTCCCCGAACCGCTTGGCGCGCAATCACTGGGCCGCTTCATAACATCGATAATGACACCGGGCTGCGTGGAGATGAGCACTAGGCACAATGCTTACGTATACTTGGACAACTCAAAGAGAAGTTCCTGCGTCAATTTTTTTTCTTCATTCTCCCAGTGTGTTTGCAGTCGTGGTGTTCAACGGTCTTCGCTGCACCGTGTCGTGTTTATGTTATCGAGAAGTCGACATTGTTACATCCACGGAGTTCTCGCATAGCGACATTGTTTCCGCCATCGCACCTCGACCATCTTCAAGCGAAAGTGATGACAACGACGATGTGCAAGTGGACGATGGCCCTTCATTATCTGAAGAGGCGCATGCTTTGAGCATCATGCAAGCTTTCGCAGAGAAGCAGGACCTCGTGGACAAACTCGCTCGCGGCCTTACAGAGTTCGAAGATGTCGCGGCAAGGCCACCACAGTGGAGAATGAAGATCACCAATTTTTTGCTATCTAACAACAAATAAAGCCTGTCTGCGTGTGTGTTTGAGAGCATCGTGACGTAGCTCTTTTCCAGCCGGTAAGCAGCTTCTAAATTGGCATTGGCAGTTAATTCGTACATCGTTTAGTACGTACCTAAACATTGTTCCTGGCCAACTACGTATTAACGAGGTTTGACTGTCGTACAATGCAACCCCAACCGAATCGGTCGCCCTCTAACGCTGGATATAGGTGGCCAAATACATGATCCCAAATATTACCAACACTGTTCCCAATCATGAAGGATACTTCTAACACCGTATGTTTATGAGATCTCACCATAAATGTACAAGTCTTGTGCATTTTGTTTTTTCTAACATCTATAATTGCTTTGTCTTTCAATCGCATATTTTTGTTTACCACTCCATCTGTAATTTTTTTGCCTTGAGGCCATCTCAAATAAATAAATGATTGTGCTGGCACCTTTGGTACCTTAATATAGCTTTCTGTACTAGTGTGCTCACTTAAGCAACATATCTGGCAATACAGTCGAACTTGATAGTTCCAGGAAAAGTGGCCATTATTATATAAGGAGTTCAATATATATATATTGACTCCCCCTTAAATTCAAATGAATTATATTGCAGGGTTTTACATGCCAAAACAATGACATTGACATGTGTACTCGTTTATCTATCTCGGGTGACCTCTTTTCACTGGCTAACAAATGTTAAACGTTATTGCTCAGCGCAGGACGCACCTGCATGTATTGGAAGTTTCTCGAATGTTATCGATGGTTCTATCTGTTGCCATTAAACCTTGTGTAATCCGACTGTATGCGCAATGTGAATTGTATAGTGCTCTCTGGAAGTCATGCAGGCACCTGCGATTACTCTGGGAACCTTCGATGACTCGTGTAAAAAGCAGATGCGCTTGACCCGTAGATCAGAATTCGACGATTGCTGAACGTGTTCGTCGCCATTGTTGAGCTTCGAGTGTCACTTGCTTTTGTGGGCACAGGTGTGCCCAATAAAAAGTTAGTTTCGTCATTCAGAAATTTGCTATTGTGTTTTTCATGTCACTACAGTGAAACCTCGTTAAACCGTAGTTGGCCGGAGCTCGGCAAAAGCACATACTAAACGGTAGTACTGCTTAACCGAAATAGCATGAGATCGCCCACTTGCCTATCAAAAACGGAACTCGGAAAGAGTGGGGAAAAAACATGCAGTATTTATTCACTTCGCATTACAAAAGTGTTATTTTCGTTTGATGCTACGGAGGCCTAGCAGCGACAAGAGCGGCCTCAAACTTACTGAAGCTGCGAGCCAGCTTTTCCGCAAGCTTCCTTTTCTCGGCAAACACTCACATGGCAGATTCCTCGTTGGCGTTGCATGTTCTCCATGCATGTGGGCGGCAGCGCTGCAGAAGTCGTGGGGCGCCTTCATTGCGAGGTGATGTTCTCGTTGCGACGATTGCAGTCATGAGGCTGATGTAACATGCAGCTTCTGCCACTGTCGGGCCTGAATTGCTCGTGCTGTTGCTTTCCGTGTCGTCCTCATCTCTGTTGCTAGTCGACACTTCGGCAACAACAGAAGCAACGGTGGGGAAAAGTCGAACCTCATAGCCAACATCTCTTCGTGGTCACAGCAGCGCTGCTGAGCAACTTCTTCGCATTCCAAATGCCACACACCGCAGTCAACAGTAGATCCCTGTCGCGTGCCAGCGCCGACTTCTTCGTGTCACGTTCGCTAGCATGAACAATGTCTAATTTTTCTTCTATGCTGGCATCTTCTACCTGGCGTCTTTTTTATCCGAGCTTCGGCATAATGCAAGTTTGCACAACGCCACAATGCTCTCTGGCACGGCGCCGAAATGATTCTGATGTTGATGTGGCTTCACGCACAAACGCACAGGGCGCTTGGAGGCCATTGCTCTGATCTCCGAGGCTTGTTGTTCCGCCGGGCCGCCCGATGGAGACAACGCACCGCCGTGTTTGCGCGACGAGAAGTGGAAACACTACATGTTCACCAATACATGCACAATAAGCTGGTATGGTTTATGCAGATACAAAACACATTATGTTCAATGGCCACTGAGTAGGGGATTTGACTTTACTACTTTTAAAGCGAAACTACTGTTTAAGCGGGTACGGTTTATTGAGGTTTTACTGTACAATGTGACAATATGATTATGTCGCACACCGTAGTGGAGGACTCCAGGTTAATTTTGACCACCCAAGGTTATTTAATGTGCACCCAATGCACAGTACATGACTGTTTTTGGATTCCGCCCCCACTGAAATGCGGCCGCCGCGGCAGGGATTTGATCCCGCAACCTCAGGCTTAGCAGCACAACACCAAAGCCATTATACACTATGGCGGGTAGGGACACACCCTTAAATACCCTCAAAAATTAACTGCACTGAAGCTGGCATGGGCAATTGGAATTCGGCAGTACTTTGGTTCGAAAAGCAGATTTTCAGTGTCATTTTTGTTACCGGTGCATTCCCGTACCTACTTACAAATTTCCCTTAGAAGCATCCATTTAAAGAACAAAATGTGGTATCTAATAAAGGTCTTTCAATATGGCACCCAGTTTCTATCAAGTGTAATTTCAACACTACAAGCACAGCCACCATTTTTTCTTCATGAACTTGCGATATATTTTGCAACCAGCGGGACATGACTGCCCTGCTTGAAGTGAGGAGTGGCCCCCCTTCTATTTTTTAAGGAGGGGCTCGGCCCCCTCTTTGAAGGTCAACTGTAGCACTGCGGCACCTATTCGACGAATCCTGGAAGTTACTCTTATTAGTGCCTTTTGCAGGGAAATTCAAATTCTCAAATTTTTTGAATAATGATTTAACTGCAATTAATCAGTTGATATACATGTATGTGCATATGTAAGTGAGCGAGCGTGTGTGAGTGCACGTGCTACAGTGGTCACTGCCCATGAGCTCCCCCCTCACTCGAGGGAGACTTTAAGACCTGCGTGACTGTATTCTGCACAAGAAGGCAAAGCATTATTGTTGGCTGGAAGCATAAACTTCGGAAACTACTACGGCATGTCCCCATTCTGCAATGGTTTCGGACATCATGCTCTCGGCATTACAACTACATGTCGGCCACACAAGAGCTGTAAAAGGACGTTACGAAGTCGAGAGTATGACAGAAGCCCGTCTGGTCGGGATGATGCATACTTAAAAGGAACAGGTCCGGACACCGACCAAAATGGTTTAAAACAGATAGTGTTAATTCTCAGTTGTGCAAACGTCGGTTTAACGAACATTTCAGAATAACGAACTTTTAGAAAATCCCCGGCAGTTTTTCTACGCATTCAATACAAGAATCTTTCAGTTTTAAAAGATTTTCTAAACAGCGAGTATCAAGTTGAGCAAACTGGATCAGTGGACCCGGGCTCATTTTTCTAATCAGTTCAACAAAGTTTTATGCCCTGCAGCGGGCCGATGCCCACCGCTCCCAAATTGCCCCTCCAGCAGCGGCTGTGTGCAGTGTGGCAGTGAGCTGGTTACCTGTGCTAAACTATCATATCTGGAAATTGTTTCCAGTATTCGTCCCGAAGAATAGGAGTGCGACGAGGAAGATGCAATGACAAAGACATATTCAAATCCTGTAATTCTAGCTGAGGCTGTACGATGCCTTGGAAAGTTGCGAGACTTCGTTTCTCGGCAACAAGCTGTGCCAGACGAAGTGCACAAAAACATAGACTCTCTGGACAGCTTTGGTACTTCTTACGCTTTAAGAGCACCAGTGCAAATGAAAATTAGATCTTTTTCTCAATATGAGATAGGCAGCGACGTAACTTTTACGCACTTCGTATATATTGATGTACATAACTCCATAAATTGCATTCCACACTTTCGATTCAATGTCTGCTGTGCCCTAAGCTGTAACATATTCTAGTGAATATTCAGTTCAGTGAACTTTCAGTTAAGTGAACTATTTCCTTGGTTCGCTTAAAGTTCACTCAAGTGAGAGTTCCCCGTATTTACATTTCGGCTCCCCAACAGGAGCCTTGTTCACAATGAAACAAGCGGCAGAGCTGGGGCCCTTTCTTTTCCTCGCAAACAAGGCTCCCACGGGGGAACCGAAACGTAAATATATATTTTAAACCATTTTGGTCAGTGTCCGAACTTCTTCCTTTTAAAAATGATGTTATCTATGTCGCTTCGGGTGAAAAAATTGGAATGTTCTAAAGATAGAATGTCAATGTGAACCATCATCAGTAGGGGTGTGTGAATACTCAATTATTCAATTTCGAATCAAATTGTGAAGGTTCGAATAATTTGATTCGCAAATCGAATATCTAGCATTCAATTTCTTGATTACTTGGTTTTCCGAATATTACGTATATACAGTGATAGACTGGACCTTCGTGCCACTGCTTCATGTTGAAGCAAGAGCTTCAACGTGAATTAAGTGGTGAAAACACACTGCACACGAAGCCATCAGCACTTGACGCACTCTGTCCCCATCACAGATCACTTTCAAGATAGGGCTCATGCGGCCCCGCCCCGTTTGCAGCAGCCACCCGAGTAGAACCCTCCTCCTCTCCCCCCAGTGCCTTGCGTGCAACGGAAGACGACGAGCTTCCTCTCTGCTTTCCTCCCTAACACGCGAGAGATCGAGCAGCCATCGTTGGCTCAGCCTCGCAAGATTTTGCTTACACATACAATATATGGCACGCAGCGATGATGTTATCGCCTTTGGACAATTTAATTAAAACAACACTGCGACTGTGATGCCAATGGCAGAAATATGCCTGGAGTGTCCATATAATTGCTATCGCAATAAAAATGTTAGTTAAATCAGCAAGCAGTTTCAATAGGCAGAATCGGAAAGTTGTAAATGCACTGAAATGTGGTCATTATAATCGATAGATCGTTATAAGTGGGTTCGACTGTAGCATGGTTTCATGATAAACATCACGATGCCATCCTGTGTTACTTGCTTTGTATTATTCATTATGCTAGGATATAATGTCTGCAGTAAATGCCTGATAACACCACATGAGTTCTTAAATTGACTGGAAACTTTTTGTTTCCTTATGCTTCTCCCTAATTCTCAGGTCAGGAACTTAGCAGGTATCTAGTAGCCAGATTGTGTTTCATGGTTCACATTGTTGAATGTACCGTTTTTTTTTTTTTTTTTTTAGAAGGTCCAGCAGCGCCAAGTGCTGCTACCAGTTTCGAGACATTCAAATTTTCAAAGTGTCTGACGAAATGCATTGGCGTTCCAGTTACTCTAAGAAAAGGATGTTTTATGTATTGGAGCACAAAAGTAACTGGAGCACCCATGCATTTCGTCGGACACTCTGAAAATTAATATCTTGAAACTGGTGCAGTCCAAAGAGTTCGTTCCAAGGTGATATGCCTTGTGAACTCACCAGCTGTAAATTTGTAGATTTATGTATGCGCCGTAAGATAATGAAATAAAAGGTTAGGGTAATTATGTTAACTATTTATTTGGCATTTTGATTCCTCATAGAAGTAATGCCTGCCTCATCGAGTAATCCAGATCAAGTGTTAGACTTGTGCTATCTCCTGCCAGAGGCAATCTTTAAAAACTTTCGAGTTTCGAGTTTCGAGAGAGAGAGAGAGAGAGAGAGAGAGAGAGAGAGAGATCCAGTATAATACTTGGGACTGTTGCAAGAAACAAAAAGTTGAGCTTGTCACCCACACACTCACCATGCCCTTCAGGGTCTCGGGAGCACCCTTGACGGCCGCAATGTAGGTGGTCTCCATTGCCCCAGGGGCCGCAAAGCCTGCCACCACCGACATGCGCTTGAGGGCACTGCTGAAGTGGAAGCGGCTGAAGATCTTCAGGCCAGGGGCACGACCCCGCCTGGGAACCACACAGTCCCCTGCAAATAGAGCATCACAATCTGCTGGTTGGTGCACACCGAGCTTGTAGGTAGGTTTCAGTTATCACTTACACTTGTACACACCACTGCTATACTGGACTGTGCCAGCCCAAGCAACAGCTTTCACAGGCCCTTGCATAATATGCCTAGTTATGATGTTTGTGAATAACATTCCTGCAATAAAATTACAGGCAACCACCACAGTGGCAGCAGTGAGAAACCACCTTCTGAGATCACCTTCATGCTGGCTAGGCCTATCCTGGCACTCTAGCCATTTTAAGGACATTTTCGCAGATGGGGAGCTTCCAAAAAGGAAAAAAAGAATAAAGCTAATGTGGCGCAATGTAAAATAACATACGGAAGGAGACGACACCTAGCACCCCTTCTGTCATCTCTTTTTTTCTTCCGTATGCGCCTACTTTTACGAGCTATGCATAAACTGGCCCAACATAGCACCCCACTAAAGAAGAAGTTGTGTAAAAGGTGTCCTAATCATGTGGAAGAAAGTACAGTCCAATCTCTATAAACAAACATGGATATAACAAAGCAAATGTATGTCGCCAATATTGGTGTGTAACAAATACAGTTGAGTGCCTCTACAATGAACACCTCTATAACGAAGAAATAATTCTGTTCTGTTTCTAATATGAGCTGTGTGGTGCACTAACATTAGACCGAACTGGCCTGTATAAGTAACCTATCTCGGAGGCTCTGAGCACTTTGTTATAAAGGTGTTCGACTGTACATGCTGTAGGATTACTGTAATCTCCATGCATGGTGTTGGTAAATCACTCAAAGGCGGGTTTCACGACATGACAGCAAGTGGAGAGAGACCAACCGAGCACCAAGGCAAATGGCCAGACGGTTCTTGCTGCACATATGCGCTCCCTCCCAGGGAAGTGGAACATCCAAGACAGTAGCTGCATTTATTGGGTAACACACCATGCAACGAAATACAGTCAAATGCCTGTGTAATGAAGTAGTTAGGGCTCCCAAAATCATACGTTATACAGGTCACTTTGTAGTAAAGGTGGCGTGTCGGAAAGCTAACGAAAACACTGGGACATAATTATTCTTTCATTGTAGAGGCACTCAACTGCATAATGCTGCCCTTTAAGGCACAGAGCACTCTCTGCGTTAGATGCCCAGCTATGGTCAGTGACGACCCAACAAATGTGGCACACTAAACACCTGTGAGAAATTGCAAGGGCAGCACGTAGGTCAGCTCAGTTGCCAAGGCACATAAATGTCCCAAGACAAGAATGTTGGGGACACTCATGGCTGGTATTCTTCAGATGCCCTGTGTCCTTGTTACCACTAAACTGCCACTAAACAGTCGAACTCCCATGAACCAAATGGACTCCTCCACGGCATGGGGGCCAGGGAAGGTGAGCGAGATGAGCTGGTAGATCCACTGCAGCGGTGGCGTAAGGTAGATCATCCGCCTCGCGTGTAAGAGGACTGTGGTTCGAATTCCGGTGCCGCACAATTTTCCAACGGATTAAAAAAAATATTCGCGTGTTGATAAAATTGCATAAACAGGCCTGGAGTGCAGCCTGATCTCGGTGACCAGAAGCGGTAACGCACTCCCTCACCAGAGCAGGTTTGGCCACCCTGGTGCAGTACTTGGCCACAACCTTCTATATGAATACAACAATCAAACCCCGGCCCTCAGTCCCCAGCAGCTGTGAAGCAACTGACCAAGGCGGTGGTCAGACCTGGGACGCAGCAGAGGGTGCTAAGAATCTCTGGGTCCAGACAGGTCGCCATTGGAATCTGAACCTGGTAACGTTTAACGCTAGAACTTTATCTAGTGAGGCGAGTCTAGCAGTGCTATTGGAGGAATTAGCGGGCAGTAAATGGGATATAATAGGGCTCAGTGAAGTTAGGAGGACAAAAGAAGCATATACAGTGCTAAAAAGCGGGCACGTCCTGTGCTACCGGGGCTTAGCGGAGAGACGAGAACTAGGAGTCAGATTCCTGATTAATAAGGATCTAGCTGGTAACATAAAGGGATTCTATAGCATTAAGAAGAGGGTGGCAGGTCTTGTTGTTAAACTTATTAAGAGGTACAAATCGACGGTCGTACAGGTCTACACCCCTACATCCAGTCACGGTGAACAGGAAGTCGAAAGCTTCTATGAAGATGTGGAATCGGTGATGGGTACGATGGGTAAAGTCAAAACAAAATACACTATACTGACGGGCGACTTCAATGCCAGGGTAGGCAAGCAGCAGCCTGGAGACAAGTCAGTGGGGGAATATGGCATACATTCTAGGAATAGCTGGGGAGAGTTAACAGTAGAGTTTGCAGAACGGAATAATATGCAGATAACGAATACCTCCTTCTGCAAGCAGGATAGCCTAGTTATGATGTTTGTGAATAACATTTGTGCAATAAAAGTACAGACAACCACCGCAGTGGCAGCAGTGAGGAACCACCTTCTGAGATCACCTTCATGCTGGCTCAAGTCCTCAAGTGCCCGCGTCGCAATCCACCAACTCCACAGAAAGATGGCGGCGAGCACTCATTGCTTCTTCTAGTCGTGTGCTAGCCAGAGAACTTAGAGAGCAGCCAGACCAAAATCATCCTGGCTGGTCCTGGCAGCCCACAGGTAGCCAGAACCGTCCAGCCCGAGTAAAACAAATGCCCGGCAGAAGTGCGTGGCACGGTGGGCAGAGCAACCCGAGAGAAACAAAGGCACTCTGGCTGGCTTTGGCAACCAAAAGTGGAAAATCGAAGAGGCCCAATGGTGGAACGCTGTCCGGAAGGCAAATTCAACAAACAAGAGTGGGCCATGCGCGGTGGTGCCGGAATGGATGGGATGATCGCGATGTTGATGCGACCTCACAATTCAGGCAAAACCTCCCAGATTGGCATTTGCAGTTAAATCTCTGAGGCATAGTGCTGCGACCAAGGCAAGGCCTCAGGGATTACCATCTAGCATCCAACCTTTGAGGCCATATTTGATATCTCGTATCACTGAGGCCATACTTGATGTCTCATCAAGGTTGCCGGAGGAGATAATGGCAGCAGAGTCGGCGTACGCTAGAGCCATGGACGGAGTCCTGATAATCGAATGTAGAGGTGGCAGCTGTCCGAGATATTGGTCGTCTTTACACATGAAATCTACGGGGCCCATTGGTGGTGCCGCGAAGATGTCCTAATTACCGAGCATGTCCAGATTATTGGTGTCCGATTTATCGGTTGGCAACTGTGTCCATCATGTTTCGCACAATCTGAAGAAAAAAGGACAATGTAGAGGTTGGGTTCTCAGCCCCTAGCAAACTGGGTAGTTTGTGTAGGACAACTAATCCGATTAAGAAAGTAAGAAAATGTTGCAAAAAGATGCACAAGAATAAGTTCGTTGATTGCAAATCTGGAGTTGTTTATTGCATTCCGTTGCGCTGCAACCACTGTTACGTCCGGCAAACGGGATGGTGAGTGAATGAACAGCTTAAGGAGCATGACTACAAAGCTAACAAAATGCCTTCAGATGGTTTTCAAGCTATTCATTGCCATGCTTGTGGGTGTGTCCCCTTCTTTTATAAAATAGATAACACGAAGCGGCTAGTGTGAAATCACCAGTTTAATAAATAAGAGTGAGCAGATTCACTATTACAGTGGTTCCTGTTTCAGCAAGACATCCTTAGCATTGTCCGACAAAGAACTGAATTTTTAGCCCATGGGTAACTAAACTTCATTCTTGTTTGTACGCTCCGTCTTGTCATCTTGCTCCCCGGTGGCAACGTGGTCAGTGACATCTATTTGTAGGTGCTTGTATACGGCTTTATCAAGGAATTATACTTCATTTTTTTTTTAGTGGTGCCCGTGTGTTTGTGTCTCCATTTTTGTCCTCGTCTTTACTAAGCACTCAACTGCTGCCATTTAAGATATAGTTCTGCTGGAAGATATACCAACAAGCCCATTTCACCACACTTCCCATAAAATATGTGGCCAACAGCTGACCTTGAAAGACACAGGCCATTTTATTGGAATGGGTCATTGCAATTGACTGCGACATGAGGAGGCAGGGCCGGCACGTCTCCTTGTTGCTAGATAATTGCTCCGCCCATCATATTTCATATACAGAGCTCACAAATGTGGAGCTCAGGTACTTTTCGCCCAACTGCACTTCTACAATTCAACCACTCGACCAAGGCTTATTAAGAAGCCTGCAGTGCGCCAACCACCAGCGAATGATGCAGCCTCTCCTATTGAATGTGGAGACCGGTCAAGACACAAAGTCGGACATGGCATAGCAGATGATGGCTGCTGCATGGGCAGCAACCTGACGTCCAGTCATCGCCAACTGTTCCACACATGTGGGTTTCAAGCTTGGAGACCAGAATGCCGAACTGGAAGATTTCATAGAAGCTGGCACTAATGTGATTGCCCATGAAAAACTGAGTGATGAGGACATTATGAAAGGTGTCCGCAACGAGGGGCAGTCAGATAGATGAAGAGCCAGACCTGCAGCCTCCGCCGGCCGCAGCACGTGTAGTGGATGCATTCGATGTCATGAGAAACTGCGTGGCTGTGCATGATGACGACGTCGCCATGCAAATACTCGCCGAATGTGAAAATTGCGACATGATGCTCCTGAGAAGTGAAAGGAAGCAGTCGACAATAGTTGAATTTTGGAAATAAAAATTTCTGTTGTCTGCCGGTTCAGGCTAGCTATATTTTTGTGAATTTCACAACGAAATTTCAGCTTCAACAAATTTTTTCTCAAGCACCGTCAATTTTGTTCTAGCAAGGCATAACTGTAATTCAATAAAAAAAAATTGGTTTCTGTTTAACAAAACTTGTTGCTGAGCTAGTTGGTTCATGACTTAAAAACAGAGGTTACGGCGCTAAGCAGACGAGGATGAAGCGAGACACAAATGCCATATATGGACGCCTGTATGTGGCGCCCATATATGCCATTTGTGTCTCACTTTTTCCTTGTCTGCTTAGCATCGTAACCTTTGTTTTTGGTTTGCATACTTGCATGTTTCTTTCCAGTAATAACTGTAACCTTGCGACGTGTACAGCCACTGGTGGTATAATATTACACTATGTTGTTTTATTTTTTACAGTGGAGCTGTATATGTCTACCCTCCTATACATTATGCAATGTCCATGCCTCAAAGCTCCCGCGCCATCTATGAGGAGGCAAAGCAAATCAGTAAGGCATGTGCTGACACCTGGCGTAGCAAGAGGAAAGCTGAAAAAACACCGAATACATAGTTTCACACAATAATTACTAGAGGGAACTCAGGCGCTAGTGTCTACGGGAGCTGCAATGGGGGCGGTTCAGCCAGCATGGGATTAATGATGGGTATAGCACATGGATTTGCCTAAACTGCATCCTTCTGGTTTTAAACGTCTCTTCGATTTTGTAAATTCGTCATTTTCAACAAAGTACTGTGTAATAAATAATTAAATAAACATTATTAAAATCTTCTGCCAGCAGGATTCAAAAACAAAACTTCTAGCACAGAAGCTCAACACTGAAACCATTACGCCACGGACACATGCATTAACAAACGGCATAGAATGCCTTTATGAATTTCTTGCGGGCAAGCCAGCATTCTGAAAAGCTTGGCATGTTTCAATTTGAACACCTTGACAGGTTGAGTGGCTATTGGTAACGATTGTGCGTGTTCGCAGAATATTCTACAGATGCGAAAAGGAAAAGCTCCAAAATAAGTAAATTTTTAAACTCAGTGGTGTGCTTTGTTTTTTTTACAGCTCTGCTGGCACCCCACATTCACAGAGTAGGATGGCTGCATTTCTTTTTTGTCACTAGCTAAGCTTCTTAGGGTGGACGATGGCAATGAGAGATCCGTCCACACATCTCACAATTTCAGAAATCTTGCCATGGTCAAGAAACATGGTGTAAAATTATTGTAGCATGAAGAACTTAAGGGGGAATGCACCCTTTGAAAACTGAAAAATCTTGAAAAAGTCAATTTTTGGAAAACCACATATTCGGGCAGTATGTCTTATAAACTACCATTTCTGTAAATATCAACGTCTAATTCATCACGCAACTATTTCAAATAAAGTTTATAACGTGCCGCGGCAGCCCTCGAGTGGCAAACGAGCACTCAAAATACCCCTACTTGGCGCGAACGCCATTTCTCCACCACTCAACGAGCGCCGCCATTTCGGTGTTGTTTTGTTCGTGCACTCTTGTGCTTTTTTCCCCCGCCTCCCGTGGCGGTGGCGGCAGTGCGGGAGAGGCGTAAATCGCTCATGATTGGAGGGCTCATGAGAGCTTTCAAGTTTCTCGCGGAAGAGACACGAAGCTGAGATGGGGAGAAGCGCGCGGTCCTCAAGGACGCAGGGGAGCCCGCGACTCCCATTGGCTGCTACGTGCAATGACATAGTGGTCTCCTGCATAGTGCATCTGGCAGTCATCTGCTTCGGCTCCTCCATCGCCGCGGCCCTTTGTGTGTTCCGCTTGCCATCGTCTATCTTTGCAGCCGTTCACATATTCTCCAAGGTTCTACAGTCTTTACGAGACCGCTGTTGCGTTTAGCCTGCCGATTGTTGTGCAGTCGGCCCCGATGTGCCCAGAGAAACTCAAGACGCTAGATGTGTTCGGTGCAAGGAAGCGTTCTATGAAGCTCGCCCGCATGGCGAAGCTCGCCGCTCGCCCGCGCACCGGCGATGATCGCATTGATGGTTCCAGTGGGGCAGCTTATGCTTCATCTACGCAAGAGCATAGTTGCGTCGACGCTTCTAGCAACGTGACTCTTGCTCCACCAGCGCAAGAATTTGTCGTGACGAGTGCACCTGGTGTCTCGTGCTCATCGACAGCGGCTTCCACATCCTCTCTTTCATCTGCCTCGGACAGTGCGATCGCGTCGTTCACTGTGCGCTTGAAAACACATATCCTGACGTGTGAGGAGAAAGAGGCGGCAGAGAAAAGATGCGCTGCTGTGCAACGAGGACTTGCCGCTATGTCAGCGACAGAGCAAAAATTTCAAGCAATGGAGAGCGATCCCGAAGCTGCCACCGCTACAAGTGAAGGCGAAAAATTTCTCCTTGTGCAAATGGATGCCCTAGGCGACCTGCTATCCAAGACCCCATGCCGGCTGTGCTTTGCGACTGGGATGAAGGTTCAAGGAGGCACCCAACTTGGACTTGCAACAAAGCTTGAGCTGCTAGGTTTGCATTGTGAAGTAGTTGCAAGCTCGTGGAGTTCTGCCCGTCAGGTTGACTCAATGGCCTTTGACGTGAATATAAGAGCCATTGTGGCAACAAAACAGATAGGGAAGGGACAAACAGCCCTCAATGACTTTTGGGCAGCGATGAACGTGTCCCATCGTGGCCTGCATCATAAGACTTTTCAGAAGCACTTGAAGAAATTCAGGGAACCGCAGACACAGTGCACATACAAGCTCTATGCAGAATCTGCTTTTGCTGTGAAAACCACCTACAAGGAAATGGATCCATATTTCACCAGGGATATCACAGTAAACTTTGATGGAACATGGCACGGCAAGGAAATTTAAAAAAGGGCTCTGTCTTGCCCTGAGGTATCCATTTGCGAATCATGATAGTGATTTTCACTGTTGCAGCACCTTTTGAAAATTCTCCAGGCCTGAAATGAGAAAACCATGTGCACCATTCTGATATATTGCTGTAACTTGAGAACCAATGAACATAACTGCATGAAAGTTTGTAGTTCTAATGCTTTTGCTACAAGTCTATCCTGAAAATTTCATTAATATATCTCAATAAACAAAAAAGTTGGTATCCAAGGGTAGTGTCCCCCCTAAAGTGCAGAAAAAAGAACAAAAACAGACAAAGAAAGAAGGATTGCAAGAGGACAACACGAGCACTGACTGCCAACTGAATTTATTGATCACAAAACACACACTTATATATACACAAGGTGATATATTAATCAGACACATCCTCAGAGACACCAGTCACGTCGGAAGGGTAGCTAGCAGTAAAATCAGACAAGATCAAGGTTGGCATAAGCTCAAAAGCACGAACTCCTTATCATGTAAAACCACTGATGGTTGACTAACGCATCTGTCTCCAAATTTCTTAATAAAATTTGCCTTTGATATTTCTCACATTCCCGTATCGTGGTGATAATCCAGCACACATCGTCTTTAAACTGAGGCTTACATCTGCAGCTATTGCGGTGCAGCACTAAGTTAGAAGTTCTTCCTTTAAGCCATTTTTGTGTTCCCCTAGTCTTTGGTTCATACAACGCCCCTTTGCCCAATATATCTACGGCCACACGATAAAGGTATTTGATAGACAACCACAACGCAGCAATTTACGAATTTGTTTTTCTTTTCATGTTTCACTGCGCATGACCATCTGTATTTATCTGATGTCCCACTAAGACGTTCGTCCGTCATTATGCATCCAATCTTCCAAGGGGCTGACAGGACTACCTCCGCCCCATATCGCGACCTTATTCTTTTAAAAAGCCCATGAGAAACTTTGTGCACATACGGGATAACTGGTGCCCGTTTTTTTTTTTTTTTTTCTTTGCCCTTCTGGTACTTCCAGGTCCCGTTTATTTTTTACTTTTTGCAACAATTTTTCGCAAACAGACGAAATGACAAACCTCGGGAATCCCGCCGAAAGTAGCCTGTCTACTTGTACTTTTATGCCGTTCTCCGCAATGTGTGAACAAGATTTTGTCGGCCTTCCGACGTGACCAGTGTCTCTGAGGCAGTGTTTGATAAATATATCACCTTGTGTATATATAAGTGTGTGTTTTGTGATCAATAAATTCAGTTGGTAGTCAGTGCTCATGTTGTCCTCTTGCAATCCTTCTTCCTTCACTAATTTTTGTTCTTTTTTCCGCACTTCTATGCTTTGTGCTGCAAAAATTTTACACCGTCTGGACCTAAACCAACTCACTCAGATCACTATTCTTATTGTGGTCAAGTGTTCCTATACTGCGGCTTTCTTCTGCACCCTGATGAAGCATTGCACAACCATAATGCCCCTGGTGATGGTTGTAATGATGGGACTCGGTGACAGTTAAGATAACCTAATCGCTTAAGAATGATAGGTGTAACGTTAAGGGATAAGAAAAGAGCAGATTGGGTGAGGGAACAAACGCGAGTTAATGACATCTTAGTTGAAATCAAGAAAAAGAAATGGGCATGGGCAGGACATGTAATGAGGAGGGAAGATAACCGATGGTCATTAAGGGTTACGGACTGGATCCCAAGGGAAGGGAAGCGTAGCAGGGGGCGGCAGAAAGTTAGGTGGGCGGATGAGATTAAGAAGTTTGCAGGGACGGCATGGCCACGATTAGTACATGACCGGGGTTGTTGGAGAAGTATGGGAGAGGCCTTTGCCCTGCAGTGGGCGTAACCAGGCTGATGATGAAGATGAAGATGAATCGCTTCTTCATTACAGACGCGCTGCTAAGAGCTCCCCATGGCAAAAAAACAAAAAAATTCAGCCCGTACAGCACTTTCATCGCAGTGTCAACACCACTAAATCTTTGTGGTCTGAGATATTCTTCTAGCTCATTGCAAAACCAACGCACTACACCTTTCAAGGGCCTAAAACACCTTTGGAACTCTTCCTCGTTCATGTCGAACACATCACTTCATTGCCTCTTGTCACATCATTGCCATTGTCTTTCGCCAACACTCGCCAACAGCACAACCAAAGGAGCTGCCATTGGTGTCTTGTCAGCCAGCGCTAGACTAGCTGGCAGCCACTGTTTGCTTAGCAACAATCGAGACTATGCTCGCAAACACCCACGACCCTCAAGTGAACCAATTCTCCACAGTTCCACTCGTAGCAGATGACAGGTTTGCTTCGCAGATGATTGACAGCCCATGTGACGACAACAAAATTTGTAGTCTAGCTCACCAGGGACGACAACAGCCAAGCACCGTCAAACGGCGTTAGGGAGAGCAAAACAGTTCCAAAGCGAATCATTACATAATAAAGTCAAGTCTCGATATAACGAATCACAGGGGACCGCTGAAAATCGTTCGTTATTCTGAAAGCTCGTTACAGTATAAGTCCCAAAATTAACCATTCTGCCCATCAACCCAGCTGTTCATAAGTAGTCACCTTTTGAGCTACCCATGAAAACGTTGCTGTTGGCTCTCGGCCCGTGCTATTGCTATTTTCCATAGATTCCGCCGCCACACACCACCAAAACACCGTATAATAAGAGTAACGTGTGCAAAGAAGCTGATGCTGAAAAACTACCGACAAAAAAGAAGCTCCATGTTGCCTCCGAAGCGCAATGTTTCTTGTTTGATTGTTTTTCACATTCCTTGCCGTGGTCACCACGCAACTGCCTCACTCGAGGTGAACACCTGAATTATTCCAAAGCACAAGTGCGTATAGATGACACCGTCCAGGAAGTCCAAAGTGCAACCATGTGGCATCCCCGCGAGTACAGAAGTTAAATTTCAATGCGCGCATAGCTGGTACGGCTGCAGAAAGAAGCTTGAAAGAAAGAGGTGTGTGCAGAAAGAAGGGCAAAAGAAGGAAGAGGCGCGCCTCTGTTACTAGGCAACACTTGCCTGTGCAGAGCATGCGCTCGCAAAACCCGATGAGTCGTCGCCTCCACAATAGATAAAAAAATTATCTCCCGCATTTTTTTTTAAAATGAACACCATCTCAGGTTTTCCGAATCTGTGCCCCGTGGTGTCCACTTTCTGCACCGTGTCACCTGCAAGCCCACTGTTTGGCTGCCGTAGGATACATGGAAATCTAAGAGTCACCAGATTTCTGATTATTAGTTTGTAGTACTGAGGTGATGTTAACATGACACGGAAACTGAATAACTATCGCTATTCTGAAAAGTTCGGTACTGTGAAGTTCACAGTATTGAGATATTTTTACATTGAAACCACAAGAAGTCAGCAGGGGATTTCTGAAAAGTTTGCTGATCTGGTGTTCGTAGTAACGAGGTTTCATTGTACGACCACAGATCGTCACTGTTTCAAGAACCCGAAAGGCCTCCTGGTCCGACACGCATTCCACAAGAAAGCCTGGAACACCTTCCATCTTTTCACTGATAGGCGCCGGGCATTGGACGCTGAACTGGCGATGCTGCACCACAAAATTTGTCTTCTTGTGGACAAGGGCTTTCTGCAAAAACTATTTTAGAATTCCACGAGTGGCCCAAATGAACCTGATCCCAACCTTCACTTGAATGAACTTTACATTACTGTTTTGAATTAAAAAAAAAAACAACACCACGTGCCACGTCCACACTTCGCAGAATTACCATTGCGGCAGAGGCAGGCATGACTCATTGCTGTGCCATTCATGGGTCCACGCTGAACGCGTTTCCTCCATGCTCGCACGGTTACACATGTTCAGGAATGGACTCAGACGTGCTGAAAGCTGAAAGCCACTTTCGAAATTAACAGCGTCTGTGTAGTGTTGGCAATCACCGACAATGGGGCCGGAGGGCGGAGGGAAAGGGCTAAGAACGAAGGGATGTACCAGCCGCGAGCCGTCGGATGCATCCAAGATTGACTGTAGTGGATATGTAATTCGTAAATTGAATCATTTGAATGTTTGCCATTCAATTCTAGTGGACTCAAACCTGATTTTAACGAAGTTGAAGGGAGAGTCGAAATCACTTGGTTATGTCCGTTACTTCATTACTATATCCATTGTTGTCCCTAACTGCAATATATATGCCCAATGGGGTGCATCATTGTAAACATGGAAATAACAAGACAGCATTGTGGCCTGTGGAACCACTACACGGCCACGCATGTGATGAAGTTTGAATAAAAAAACTAAATAATCTTTGCCGTGTGCAACACGCGACTTAGCACCTGACGCGACAGCCTTTAGAAAGCTGCCTACTGTTCCATTATGATGGTCTTTCATGTCCACCTTCCACTTGGCTTGTCGCGGTCGTGCAGCACAATTCAACGGAGTGCTCCCCCGTGGGATCTAGGAAGCAAGCAAACTATGGCTCGTGGCCTCCGAGACCAGAGCCAATGCAATCTCGGAGGGCACGCTCAGCTGCCAGACTGCGCGTTGCACCACAGGGAGAGGCAGAAGTGAATACATGGCCTGGGCGTGATTTCCGAGATCGCGCCGGGGAAATCACGGAGGCCACGCCCAGCTGCGCCTGCCTGCACGGCGCACCCCACAGTAGATATAAATGCACTGACCTTTTGCATCGCCCCGCCTAGCCATGCAGTGTGGCGTGGCTCATGCAGCCAGGCAAGCACTGGAGAGAAGTGCGATAGTCGTTGCTTGTGCACAGGTGCGCAGCTAAACACGGCGGTGAGGAAGACAAGTGTTGCTCGAATCTGTATTCGACGCAGGGTCACAAAAGTTTCGAATTGCCGTGGCAAATGAGTGCAGAACCCCGCAAAAAAGCGATGTACTTGGAGCACGATGGTCACATACTTTTTGGCTTCGGAGATGAACCTGTCGTATTTATTCGAATCTAGACCGATAGTTTTTCTTTTTCAAATAATCATATACCAAACTCTAGGGTCGGCTTAGATTAAAAGATTTTAAGAAACGCGCCAGTTTTTAATTGAACTGATAAATATGATGCATAGCCAGCACCATCTAGAAAAGTCAGTATTGCAGCCGCTGCTAGCTGCGCCAGTAGCTAAGTGTAGTAAACGAGCGACGTTGCTGTTTTGACCTGTGTCGTACCAGCATGCAGCGTGACGTTATCGTAATGGCACCAAACAGGCGATGCCACTATGCTGCCGCTTTCGAACGAAAAGTTGTGCTACTCACAGAGGCATCGTCAAATGTTCAAGCCAGGCAGGATTTCGGCATTGATGACAAAAAGGTCTGCTGTTGGGGAGGGCAACAGGAGATGCTGTTGGATGCAGGAGACGCCTCTCCGCAATGGGGAGATGACAATGATAAGGAAGATAGAGGCATAGAATGAGCTTGTCATATTCACATTCAATAAATGCTGTTTTCATTTTGTGTACACTGTTCTTGCCTTTTTGGTTTGGCCTACCTTAAAGGCAAGAGTTTTTTTTTTTTTTTTTCCCTCCTCTGGCTTTGGACGAACTGCGGCCGGACTAGATTCAAGTAAATACAGTTGCTCGTTATATCGAATGGCAGGGGAATTTCACTTCCTTAAAACAAGGTTTTAAATGCATAGATTTCTATGAAAATTTCAATGGGAATCTCATTTACTTTGTTACATCCATTGTTTCATTATATCCTGTTTCACTACAACAAGGTTTGTGTGTATTGGCACAGCCCTACTGTGACCCACCCTTTGTGAGGTTCCACTCAATGGCAGTGAGCGTAGCCTTCTCCAGGGGGTCGCCCACCAGGCCATCATCCAGCTGGGCCAGGGACTGACACGAGGCCAATACCTGGATGCTCTCAGCAGGTGCCTCCGGGACAGCACAGATCTCGGGAAACCCCCTGCACCATGACATGAAAGCCTTGATGCTTGAAGGCATGCTATATCTGATATAAAAAAAAGAAAGGCACTCTGCAGTAAAACCGCATTAATTCAGAAAATCCGATAATTTGGACTCGTCCTCTGGTCCTGGGGCAGGCGTATGCATTATTTAATACAAATTCACATTAATTTGCATGCATTTGGCCGCACATCGATTATTTCGGATAACTCTCAAAGCTCAGCGACTGCAGAGCACCGAAAATGTGTGATGCAAATGACCAAAAAAGGAGCTAGCGTCCAACTGAAATGAAGCTGCAGAGTCCGCATCGCCATAGTCATCAGCAGAAATCGCACGTGAATGACGGAAACGCCAGAACGAATTGTCCCTGTATGTGCCTTTCAAGCCTTTATTCTTGCATGTACCGCTGCTGATAACATCGCATCGGCCATGCGACTTCATAACTGCGTAGTCGCCATCCATGACCGCGCCGATAGCGGCCGAAATTTTGTCCACCGTTGTAGTGATAAATGGTAGTTTCGCTTTGACTCGGTGCACACTTCGGCTGTGCGTCTTTAGAACTGCAAGGTAGCCATCCATGATTGCGTCGATAGCAGCCGAGGTTTCGTCCGCGGTTTCGTCCGCAGCATTTGCAGCACGCAGTAGTTTCGTTTTGACTCAGTGCGAACCTGTCGAGGATGAAGAGCACCGGCTACATCGTCATGGACAATCTGTTAGCGACCAGCTAACTGCCGAAAAAAATCATCACAATGTGCGCGCAATAATGAAAAAGCCTGCCTCAGGAAAAAGTGCGGCGCGGCCGTGCTGGGAAGGAAGTTGCGAGGCCTACGCCACTACAAGCGCTAATCAGTCACTAGATAACGAAAATTGCAGCTTCCTCACTGATATTGCGCAAAATAGAAAACAGCAATTGCTGGTTCAGTCAATAAATAAAAGCATGTTGACGCACTGCACATTTGCTTGCTTTTTTGATACCCTCGATAATTCTGCATTCAGTTGATTTGAAAATTCTTTTTCAGTCCCGTGAAATCCAAATTAACGAGGTTTTACTGTACTTCATTTGGCAGAAAAACATTACTGAAGCACAAAAAGGTTTTTTCATTTGTTCAAGAACTGTATGTCAGTGTAACATCACAGATATCAAAGCGTTTTCCCACATTTAGGCCATTCTAGTGCAGGGCCTTTAGGCAATTTAGATGTAGCAAAAATTTGGAGGATGCTTAAGCTTCGCCTAAAAAGTGGAATACGATAGCAATCAAAGATCCCTCACTGGTTCTCACGCTTCCCGGCAACTGCAGCGTATGTAACCATAATGTTTAGCGGGAAACGCTCGCGGCGAACGCTATGCACAAAGGCAGGCTTTCTGGTTGAAACGCAGCCTCTTGCAGTGGCCACGATGTGGCAGAGGCGAGCGGCATCTGAAAGTGTTTCAAGGAACTGGACATGCTGCTCCGTGGACTCCGAGGTATTTAAGCACCGGCGTGCGCAAATGGCGGATGCCGTCTCCGATCTGTGCATTGTAGAAATGCTGGAAAAGGGGTGTGGTTGAGTTTTCGCATAACAATATTGTTTTCTCGTATATTCAAATTACAATCCGAGAGCTATCATGTCGGTAGGTTGTGAGTAAGTCGTAGTTTAGGATTTTTCCACGTATTTTAGCTTGAGAAATTCAATTAGTTCAGTAAATTCCTTGAGTCACATTAACAGCCTGGGTATGTGTGGTTCGAAAATCATTTTGCTGAAACAACGTCCGACGCCGGATTTTCTGCGACACGAGCTGCTGAACACTATCACGTTAAAAAACTGTCAAAATCCATGGCACCAGAATGCGGTAACTTGAAGATGGCATCAATGCCTGCACTGTTCCTGCCTTATCAAGGCTTCTAAGAGAGGTTATTTTGCTATGGCACAAATATATTATAGTAGAATCTCGTTCATAAGTTTTGAAAAAAAAAAAAAAAACGTGAGAAAAAACATACTAACTAGGAAAACGTATGATCCGAAGTAACGAAAGAGATTTGACAGACTCAACTATCGTTGACATCTACATAATGCAAAGCATCACACGAATCGTTGTGGCACAAGACACGAGACGATGCCGATGTGCCTCGAGCTGGTGGTGCTCCGGCAGCCCGAGACATGTTTTGTTGTTTTCCTATTGGTTGTTTTTTTAAGAGGGTGACAGGAAACTGAAACGAAATCGAGCTGGTTAGCGACGCCAGATGCCGCTCAAGAAACACGTGATGCCCACATTGCGCCGCCTGCAGCAGTGAACGCCTGCTAAACGCATGCAGTATGCTATCAATGGTACTACACATTATGCGCTGTAAAACAGATAGGTAAAGACGGTTATCGCAATATATTGGTTTGGCAGCAATAGCTGTGAATACGGTGTGCAATCACCCAGGAGGTGATTTGCTTGCACCGAAATGAGAAACTGAGTGCACGCCTCCATTTTCGCATGAGATGGGCAGACGAGTATTGCAGTGAAGCTACTGCAGCGGGCAGCCATACACTGTTCTCGATCGCGCACGCCTCACGCATTTTCTTGTTTACATGGGATATAGGAGCCGGGAAACGTATTATACGATCATAGTTTGGTGATATACTGAACTTAGTGCTGAAAAATTCTGTTTTCCGGGAGCGTATGAACTGGTAAAGAATTAGCGTAACTATATTAGGTCATTTTTTGTGTTCCAGACTGTGAACGTTGGCGCCAGGAATACGTACATAATAGCAAGTTATCGAGGTTCTACTGTATACATAACAGCTTACGTTAATATTCATCTTTACTGATGTTTGGAAGCCCCATTTACACTATCAAGCCCCAATTTGGTCTTTCTGTGTGAACATTTACAGATATTATGGCTTGTACAATGTTTCATAGAATGGGCAAAACTTTAGCTTAGGAACTGAAGGGGAGCTCACGATAGTCATGCTCTGTCTCGGCAGGTTCAATAGTCCCGTGACACAAAAGAAACAAGAAATCAAGCAACTCACTTGAGCCCTGCAATGCCCTCAACAACGAGACTGTCCGAGGTGAGTGTCCCAGTCTTGTCAAAGCAGCAGATCTCAACCTTGCCAGCGAATGGGATCCGGAAGGGCTCCGTGCAGTAAACCCCTGCAAACATGGTTCTGCTACAATCAGCGGGAAGGGTGGCTAGCAGTGCCAAGAGTCACTATGTGCAGCTTGCTCAGAATTTTTATTAGCCCTACCAGACTGCGATTTACAACAAGGAAGATGATGTGTGGTGTTTAATGGTGCAAGGGCCAGCTATGGCTAAAGAGCGTCACGACATATGGTATGAATTTTCTATGTATTAAATTGAGTTGAAAGTGGAGATGTAATGTGGCTATAAAGAGCCCTAAGAACGGGTAGCTATATACTGTGCAAAATATATAAGCATCAAAATAACGATCACGTCTCATGATAAAGACTGCATAAAGGTTTTGCTACGAAGAAGCGATATAATAATAATAATAATAATAATAATAATACTTTATTCCACAAAGTCACAAAAAGCAGCGTACATAACAGGCCTGCCAAACCCACACAGGGCTTGAGCGGCAGTGCCTGGCAGGCAGCGGAAAAACACTTATTCAATTGACATGTATTTTTCACATTTAAAGTAGTCTATGAAGGAAAAAAAATAAAGATAAAAAAAAGCTAATGATTCCCTGAGGCGACTACAGTCGAACCCGGCTATATCGAACTCGCAAAAAAACGCCTATCAGTTCGATATAGAGCATAATTCGATATTAGCCTGCTAAATAATTGGATGTCATAAAAGCACATACCATTTATAAAATTACTTTATTGATTAAACTAGCTTACTTTCGCACGAAATAGTCCTGCATTTTCTTCTGCTTTGGCAATTTCGCTGCCTGCGACGCACGCACTTTTCCACATTAAGAAGTCGGAGCAGCTGAGGCCGCAACTTTCCGCATTCGCGCAGAAGCACCGGACTAGTGCGAGCGCACCAATCACTTCAGAGGATGTGGGCCAAGGACCGTCGTTGCTTTCCTCATTGTGCCCACTTTCACTTGTGCTCGGTACGATGTTGGCAATGTAGTCTTCGTTTTCGGGCTCTCCCGTGGTCGCGACACATCATTTGCGCTCACAAACTCATCCACCGTTGATTCGTCAACAGCTTCCGGAAATTCTGACAGTTCGCTCCAAACTTCGGCAACACTGGCAACGGCTTCGTCGCATTCATCAGAATTTACGGTCATCACCGAGCACGCGGAAGTCGGCATGGCTGAAGCAATTTCAGATTAACCACTCGTACACGGCCGTGCGTACGGGTCGGGCGCCACGAGCACCGGGTCGCGAGTTTGGACGCTTTAGCCCTAATCTCCCCCTTATTCTTCAAGATCGTGCCGAGAGTGCTCCTCGGAATCTTGTGCTCTGCGGGGACATCCGACTTCTCACCGCGTTCGACACGATTTATGATTGCGAGCTTCACGACGAAAGGCAAATTCTTCCGCTTCATCACGGCAACGCTGCGAGAGAAGGCCCACAAGGCGCACACAAAAACAGCGAGACAGGTCGCACTTTCACCATCTTGCACGACGAAGGCACAAGAGCATCTGATTGGCTGTCTGAGCAAGCGCTGTGGGCGGGCCAGGATAATTTTTTGCAGGGGGGAGGGGGGGGGGGGTGCCGACAGCTCGTCCGAAGCAGCGCGGTCGGGCGCGGTCACGGTAGGGAGAGCGGTTGGATGGAGCCGCGCAACCGGATTTTCTCCGCCACCGCGAGGGAAAGCCAACTTCCGGGGGCACTTTCCGCCACTTGACGTTCGATATATCGGGTGTCGCTGCTATTTTTGTTCGATGTAAGCGTAATTTTTACAATATATACTCATTGTAACTATTTCGTGTCCAGAAATTGTTCGATATATAGAATAATTCAATGTAAACGGGTTCGATATAGTCGGGTTCGACTGTAGTCAATTTGCCTGAGTGCCTTTTTTAACTTGTATTTGGTTTGAGTGCGCAAGATGGTTTGAGACAATTTGTTAAAATATACAGGAACATAGTAGTCTCGTATTCTCTTGCCATATCTTGTACAACGCCTGGGTACGAGGTAAAGATTCTTAGGCCGCAAACAACGTGAGGGAACGTACTTCACCCTGAAATTACTTTCCCAGAAGTGCTTTAGCACAACAGTTTCCAGTAGTAGTTGATTAAAGTCTGGCATAAATAAGGTTTTGAAAACGTCACTTTTGTCATGAAGATTTAAATCATAGCTGATGTTCTTTAGTATAGAACGGAGAATAGAGTTGACCCTAGTTTGCCAACAAATTGCACAATGACTATAAACTGTTATGCCGTACCGTAATACACTATAACACAACGCATGTACAACAACTTTTCAAACAGAGAGGGACATATAATATTTCAAACTGTAAAGCACACAAGATACCACACGAAGTCGTTTGCATACATAATCTAAGTGGGAATTCCAGGAAAGATCACTGTCAAAGTACAAACCGAGGTATTTTACAGAAGTCACATAATCTAAAGGTTTACACAGACATGGAGAACACTTTGAATTGTGTAGTACAAACAGGTAATCAATGTCTATTTTTTTCAGAGGATTGTGAAAACAAATAAGTTTTGTCTTTGACGTATTAATATTGATTAAGTTAGCACAAAACCAGTCCATAGCCTTAGTCGCCATTGCTTGTAAGGAAGTAATAGCATGCCTAAAGTTTGTTGATTGAGCTCTAATGACAGTATCATCTGCATACTGATACAATCCAACAGGCACCATATCAGCAAGGTCATTCACATAAATATTATATAACAGTGGACTGAGTATAGACCCCTAGGGGACACCAGATTTTATTACAAGGAAATCACTTTTAGCCAGCCCTAGTGAAACCTGCTGGCGCCTGTGATGCAGAAAGTTTTTCACAAGCGTCAGGAATGTGTCACGAAATCCTAATATTGAAAGCTTGGTTAACAGAATACCATGACTCACGCTATCGAAAGCTTTGCTGACGTCAAGGAGGACGGCACATACGATCTGATTACATTCGAAAGACAAGTTCAACACGTCAGAGAGATCTTCAAGAAGCGATTGGGTACCTTTTCTGGGGATGAAACCATACTGGGAAGAGGATAAAATCCCGTGTTTATCCAAGAAACTTGTCATTGTTAGTAATAAATGTTTTTCCAATACTTGAGATAAGCAGGGCAACACAAAATTGGGCGATAGTTTTCTTTTCTATTATGTGCTCCTCCCTTATAAAGTGGTATTGCTACAGCAGTTTTCATATTTAATGGGACTGTACCACTGGAAATGATATTGTTAAAAAGTGACAGCAACACATCCTTGATGACACCAAAGATGGCACGCAGGTCACTTACATAAATTCCATCTATACCTGGTGATTTATTACACTTTAGGCTAAAGATAAGTGACCTAAGTTCGTCTTCGGCTAGTAAAGGCAAGTGCGCGGACTCCAATGTACTATTATGCAAAGTACACGACGGTGGAAGCGGTGATGCATTACCCGACACTCGAGAGAATGAAGTATTAAAATCATTAGCAAGAGTACGGTCATTAGTTCTGAAAGAAGTGAAATCACATTCGCGATTTCGGTGCTTATTAGCACCTCTAAGGTTATTTATTAAGGACCACGTTTTTCTGGTGTCTGTCCGAGCGGATTTAAATTCATTCCGTAAATGCATTCGCTTGGCGCGACGAATCATCGCATTTGCCCTATTCCTGGCTTCTTTGAATTTTGACCGCATCGCTTCAGAGGTGGGGTCAGAGGTAATATAATGATATCAATATAAGCCCTACTGCCTCCACAGGGCTCTTGAAGTAAAGGGCTGAGAGGCCGGTGCTGTAAAAACTGATGTCACTGCAGCTACAGCCTCAAAGGCAAGGCTGTGCTACACATGACCTGGCCAAACTATTTCTAAGATGCTAACTTCACCTAAAAAGCTAAAAACTGTTCTCAGGTTAAAAAGCGGTTAGTGACTAAGAAGAAACACTCAGTTTTTACTTCCCTGCACTGGACAAGGACATGGAGAACTGTAAGGCTGTCACCACACCTTCGACATGTAGGAGGATCACTTCCAATCAGTAGGTAAGAGTGGGTGCCGAAGGCATGACCCATTCTTAACCGATAAAGGAGCACTTCCTTGTATTGTGATGATTTCTCCAATATCCAATGCCCCAATTTGGGTTTGATAAAGTGCAGTTTATTGGATACCCGAGTATCCCACTGTTTCTGCCAGTGGTTCTCAAGCTTATGACGAAAGTATGGTTTAAGGTCTGTGACTGGAATGGGTATGCTTGTGTTGCTGTCGCTAAGGGCTACTGAGAGAGTGTTCTCATCAGCAGCTTCAATGTCTTTTATGCCAATGTGGCTAGGTACCCAGCATATGATGATGACTTGCTTACCAGTATAAGCTGAGCTGTTTAATGGACTCGGACTACACTCAATGAGTTCGTGAACACAATAGCCCTAGCAGGCATGGACCCAAGGTGGGGCCAGGGCCCCCCCGAAATTAAGACGCATTGCCCCCACTGCCGCCCACGCCACCACTTCTCGCACACATTCCTAAAGTGCCGCAAAATCAATGTTGAGACTTGACAGCTATTCGGCGTTCAAAATTTTGCTGCCTTTTTTCACTCCTTTTGGATGGCTGTAGTAGTTATTGGCCTCTCCTGGGACGTGAAGGCCAGTTTCCTCATCAATTCGGTGCCCGCGCGATTAACTCGAGATGCTTTTAGTTGTCACCGTCTATTAAACGGTCACGCACATCGTTGTTGCTTCGTTAGTTCCACCTTCTTTGTTTAGGCTGATCCAGGGACCAGGGAAGGGATTCAGTTTGGGGTCAGCTGGTCTGTATGCACATACGCGTTTTTATGGCGAATGGTGGATGGTGGGCATTATTCACATTTGTACTAGTAAAGGTACCCCCCTCACTTGCATAGAAAAGTTACCTTGGGTTGGGCCGCCCCTCGAAAAAAAAATCCTTAGTACGTGCCTGAGCCCTAGTGAGATTCGTTTGCATATCCTTCTACTGTAAAAATAAATGTACGTGAATTCAATGTATCAGATATTAAAGATGATGGTCCTAGAGCTGTGTAAGCAACAGAGATGGAGACTTAGAAGCATCTATGTACAATTCAGCACAGGATCCAGAAGTTCAAGAAAACACGAATGTATATGTGCCTCATGTGCCCATTCTGATATTTCTAAGAAAGAGACGCCACAGTGGCTGTTCTGCCACTGCCAAGGCGGTGGAAGCCGAATAGGAGCCATTAAGACATTCTCTAGAAGAGGGACGCCTGTTTCTTCGGACAGTGCTTCCAACCAGAGGGACAGAGGAGGCCTAGTGGCTGGGTGGTTGCCGAACAGCCTGGCCGTGTGCAGGTCATAAATAATTGAATGACATGGATGCTCTAAAGCTGATTTTACCTTCAAGGCGTAGGAAAAGCTTAAACATGTCCTTTGAAAGTACAGTCAACGACTGAATTTACGGACGCCCAAATTTTTGGACATGCCTGATATTTCGGACGCCTTCGCGGCACCGCCACGAGCCCCATAGAATCAATGTATAAGGACATCTGACGTTTCAGACGCTCGAGCCCGTCGCCGTCCAATTTTCCGGACTTTTTGACGCGACTGAAGGTCCTTTGGCTCCTCGCGCAGTGCCCTTACGAAGGAAATCGACTTGCAGCCGAAGCATATCACAACTTTGAACCACAACTAGCCAAATCTAGCCGTCACACACGCTGGCTATGTACATCACCGCACTTCCGCCTCCGGCAGAGTTTCCGGAGCGGCACCATTTCGTTTGTTTGCGCCGGCCACATTTTGGCTAGCGTGGTGTATGGTTGTGCTGTTGTGTCAAGTGTGCTCTGCGACGCTAGGCCTAGGTGCCTCGACGCTCGTCAGCGAACTCCACAGTTCATAACTTGAGGATTTCGCTTGCCTTCGATGGCCCCCACTCCGTCTTCGTCGTCCTCGCCAATGGCATCGAAGCGCAGAAAGCAGTACCATCGGTTAACGATGGAGAAGAAAGCTGCCATTATTAAGCAAGTCGTGAGCGGCCGATCACAAGCTGGCGTGAGCAAGGAGTTCGGTGCCCATGGACTACGTGATCAACGACCTCCGCTCTGCTGGGGCTTCCATACCCACGGAAATAACTTTTGAACAGTTTGTTGACGCTGACAACGAGCTCGACTTCTGCACAGAACTGACTGACGAGGAAATAGTCCGTCAGGTTGTGGGGGATTCAGAAGACTCCGATTTGAAAATGAGGAGCCAATGCCTGCGCCGCCTACAAGCGCCGAATTGACGCGAGCACTGCTGACTCTTTCATCGGTGCACAGTGCTGACATGACCCTTGCCCAGATTGAGGCGAATATGATCGCATGCAACCGGAACGCCGTCCAAACAACAATCAACAAGTTCTTCAAGCCACTGCAGCAATAACACCGGCTGCCCGACGATGCACATGTACATAATAAACCGGCAGTCGGCTGCATACAGAGTTTTTGAACGCCTCTTTTTATAGCCACTTCACTGATGCTTTGGCAGGGTTTCTGAAGCCTGGTACTTCGCCCTTTACCTCTAGATCTGATAAAAAAAGAAAAGAGGTGCGTTTTTTTGCATGCATTCATTTTTTCGGACTGCCTGAATTTTCGGACGTTTTTACGTTTCCTAGAGGGTCCGAAAAATCAGTCGTTGACTGTATAAAGACCATTCGTTAGATTCAATGTACAAGCTTTACACAGGAGAAGTCCTTAAGGCACTGGTAGCAAGGCAGATGCCTAAGTGGTGAATAGGTTCTAACATTTCAAAGCACAAGGCTTAGTATAATTATAGACTATGGCTCCGTAGTTACGGCGTGATAATATTCGAATTTTGTACAAGCTTATTAGGCATTTCCTGTTGGTTCACCACAATGTGCGTGACATGAGTTTCAGCAGGTTCATAAGTCCTGAGGCATTTTGCCTTAAGATTCTTCAGGTGTGGGACAAAACTTAACTTGCTGTCCAAACGGATCCATAAAAATGTGTGCATGGCTCACAGACAGCTGTCCTCCATTGCAATCTACTACAGGGTCCGGCAGTATACCTCTTTTGTTAGAGAACCGGAGACACATACTTTTTTTGAGGGTTTAGATTAAAGGCATCCTTGTCTACCCAATTAAAGATTTATTTAAGGGGGGACACGGCCTTTGAAAACTGAAAAATTGCGAAAAAGTTTATTTTTGGAAAACCACATATTCGGGCAGTATGTCTTATAAACTACCATTTCTGTAAATATCAACGTCCAATTCATCATGAAACAATTTCAAATAAAGTTTAGAACGAGCCGCGGCAGCCCTCGAGCGGCAAACGAGCACTCAAAATACCCCTACTTGGCGCGGACGCCATTTCTCCACCACTCAACGAGCGCCGCCATTTCGGTGTTGTTTTGTTCGTGCACACTTGTGCTTTTTTTCCCCGCCTCCCGTGGCGGTGGGGGCAGTGCGGGAGAGGCGTAAATTGCTCATGATTGGAGGGCTTACGAGAGCTTTCAAGTTTCTCGCGGCAGAGACACGAAGCTGAGATGGGGCGAAGCGCGCGGTCCTCAAGGACGCAGGGGAGCCCGCGACTCCCATTGGCTGCTACGTGCAATGACATAGTGGTCTCCTGCATAGTGCATCTGGCAGTCATCTGCTTCGGCTCCTCCATCGCCGCGGCCCTTTGTGTGTTCCGCTTGCCATCGTCTATCTTTGCAGCCGTTCACATATTTTCCAAGGTTCTACAGTCTTTACGAGACCGCTGTTGCGTTTAGCCTGCCGATTGTTGTGCAGTCGGCCCCGATGTGCCCAAAGAAACTCAAGACGTTAGATGTGTTCGGTGCAAGGAAGCGTTCTATGAAGCTCGCCCGCATGGCGAAGCTCGCACCGGCGATGATCGCATTGATGGTTCCAGTGCGGCAGCTTATGCTTCATCTATGCAAGAGCATAGTTGCGTCGATGCTTCTAGCAACGCGACTCCTGCTCCACCAGTGCAAGAATTTGTCGCAACGAGTGCCCCGGGTGTCTCGTGCTCATCGACAGCGGCTTCCACATCCTCTCTTTCATCTGCCTCGGACAGTGCGATCGCGTCGTTCACTGTGCACTTGAAAGCACATTTCCTGACGTGTGAGGAGAAAGAGGCGGCGTAGAAAAAATGCGCTGCTGTGCAACGAGGACTTGCCGCTATGTCAGCGACCGAGAAAAAATTTCAAGCAATGGAGCGCGATCCCGAAGCTGCCACCGCTACAAGTGAAGGCGAAAAATTTCTCCTTGTGCAAATGGATGCCCTAGGCGACCTGCTATCCAAGACCCCATGCCGGCTGTGCTTTGCGACTGGGATGAAGGTTCAAGGAGGCACCCAACTTGGACTTGCAACAAAGCTTGAGCTGCTAGGTTTGCATTGTGAAGTAGTTGCAAGCTCGTGGAGTTCTGCCCATCAGGTTGACTCAATGGCCTTTGACGTGAATATAAGAGCCATTGTGGCAACAAAACAGATAGGGAAGGGACAAACAGCCCTCAATGACTTTTGGGCAGCGATGAACGTGTCCCATCGTGGCCTGCATCATAAGACTTTTCAGAAGCACTTGAAGAAATTCAGGGAACCGCAGACACAGTGCACATACAAGCTCTATGCAGAATCTGCTTTTGCTGTGAAAACCACCTACAAGGAAATGGATCCATATTTCAGCAGGGATATCAGAGTTAATTAGGTTGTCTATGGTTAGGCAGTTGTGAAGGAGATTCCAAGCCTTGTTTTGCTTTTTCTGGGCTTCCTTACACTCCTCATTCCACCATGGAATACGTCGTTTCGAAGGCAACCCATTTGTTTGGGGAATAGATACTAATGGAACGCGTGTAGAGCATTCATCTTGCTTTATAAGATTTAGAACAATGGGGATGTGATCACGTCTCCATCAATGGTGGCCTTAGAGGCCACCAACCCAGAGGTCAAAAGGCCCTCCTTCAGAGACAGCGCAGCAGCACTGGCTGCTGTTGCCAGGGTGCACTGCTGCGGCCACGCTCTTTGTGGGCCAGGCCAATGCCGAAGTCTGCTGTCGCGTCACCCTCCCTACACGCCGCACCAGCATACCCTGCAGTATGGAGGAAGGAAATATGCTTTTGTGCTTCCTGAAAGGAAATTTTCACTTTGATCTTTATTGCAACTATTTCCTTTTGCCTCTTCCAAGAAGGACATGACCAAGAGAATGCAGGGTGATCATCGTCCCAGTTTGCACAGTTGTGTGTCTCAGTACAATTGTCGGATGGTCGGCAGGATGGTCATGCGACGCACACTTTGCACATGTGGTGCAGCCCCGACAGCTCCGAGAGCTGTGACACTGGCACTTAAGGGGGGACGCGCAATCGCAGTGGTTAAATTGTCAAAATTTTTTTATTTTCAGATTTATTTTTTTCGTGATCTATGGACGTTTATTTACCATGTGATGAAATATTATAACAAAATACATGGTAGAGATAGAGAAAACAGCACTTTGCTAGAGAGCTGTCATCAAAAATTGTGAAAAAATCTGGCTTCAGAAGGCCCCATCGCATCGCGGATCGCCCGGCTATCCGTTGACGCAGCGCCGCCATTTTGGTATCACCGTAAAGAGGAGACTCGAGCTCAAGATAGCCGGAGCGACGTATTTCTCCACCAAAAAATGAACCAGCAAATGCAAGCAAAAAAAAAAGGCAAATGCGGCATTGCGATTGGACGCAGTAGTCAAGTGGAGCACAGGGCATGCTCCTATTGGCTGTTGTAGATTTGAATTGCTGACGAACTTCTCTCACGCGCATTTGCACAGCAGCGAGCTGCGCATTCCGATCAACGTGACTGACCATTGTGGCAGCTCATGCACATTTTCTGTGATGAGCCCCAAAGGAAGCAAGTTCCGAACGGCCCACGTGTACGGAAGACCACAAAAGGCATGGAAAAGAGGGACAATAGTCGTAGAAGTAGATGCCGCCGAGCTTGTTGACGAGGCACGACTGGCGCATGTAGGTGACCGGGAAAGCGCGGCCAGGTGCGGTGCTGACGACGCGACCGTGGGCTATGGTGACGGCACGTCTGCGAGCGATGGTGACGACACGTCCGCGAGCGATGGTGAAGGCGCGTCCGCGAACCATAATGAAGGTACGTCCGTGATCGTTGGTGAGCGTGTGTCCACAAGCAATGGTGAAAGCACGTCTGCGAGCAATGGTGACAGTGCGTCCATGTGTGGTCGTGACGGCAACATGACACTGGCGAAGCAGAAGTTTTCTGCGTCAAATATTCAACTGCAGATTTCAGCTCCAACTCTCACTAATAAAGAGGTTGCGCAACGAGAGACAAGAGGAGACGTTTTGAACGTCCTGTCATCTACCTCTGCACGACTGATAGATGCACGATGATCAAAAAAGCAACTAAGGTGCACGAAACTGCTGCAAGAAAGCGAAAAACTATATCAACACGTAAAGAAAATGTGTCCTCGCAGGCAAAGGACTACATTCCAGGTGGGTTTTAGGGTACTCAAAGTAAAGATTTAAATGTTTACAACAAATAAAACTTTGAGCTCAGTTTTCTCAGCTTTCATTTGTTGTGCAGTTGCTTTCAGTTATACCAGTGCCATTTCACAACGAATGAAGACAAAATCACTGTCTTTTGCACTTAGATCCTGAAACATTGACGAGTGCAATAAAGCTGTCCATTTTTAACTGCACCTCATAAAAAACTTTATAATGGTTTTCTTGCAAAAGTTGTTAGTAAGACAATATGCAAAGGAAAGTTTAAGAAATATATTTTTATGCTCATTTTGGCATTTAAAAAATAAACCAATAACTTTATTGCACAGAATGGGCCTTTGTAAACATGCGGATGCAAAAATCCTGGTGAATTAATTAATATGAGGATGACCATTAGAGGCTGTCAATTGTTGTAACTCAAAAACTATAATAGATAGCACAAAACTAATTTCAGTTATGATATCAGCATAACAAATCACACCTGCGTGCAAAATTTCACCAATTTATTCCCATAAATAAAAAAGGTTTCATTGCCCATTCCCCCTTAAAGCAGTGGCGCAGGTTCAGAATGTAGGGTTTAAGTCGAATTTTCAGATAGCCTGTCTCAATATATTCCGGTAAAGTGCTTGTGCAGAAGGTCAAAACTAGGTGTTCTGTGGGGATCTCTTTGTCATCCCACATGATCGTTATTTGGAAATTCATCACGTGCTGTTCCTTCCAGCCCTCAAGCAACTCTGTTTCACTCAAGTCTAGGAGATCTTGCTGAGATACGACTCCGCGTGTACTGTTCAGAAAACAGTTCAGTTTATCGAGACGGAGATTTTGCCAATTTCAATTTCAAAAAGTCCGGACAATTCCTCGAACTGATTCTTGTCACTGACTTCGAGCAACAGATCACCGCTGGCCATTTTCGTGACCCTGTAACTGCAACCCAGTTTCTCAGTAAGAGACTTTGCGACAACAAATGGTGATAGAGTTCTTGCAGCTTTACCAAGGTTTTGCCAACTTAGAACATGGTACTTCGGGTACATTTCTCTGGTCTGGCCAAAAGGTTTCAGGGAGTCATCAGTGCATCCTCTCTTGGAAAGAGGGCGATCAGGGAGCTGGGAAAGCCATAAAGATGAGAAGGCCATAAGAATAACTATCATTTCAGTAGCTATGCTAGCCGCCCACCACCGAGCCCAACAAGAGGACGCTACAAAGCCTGAAAACAACTAAGACGCCTGCTGTACATAGCTACTACCACTACTAATATAAAATGCCCAAGGTTGGATAACTACACCAGGTTAACCCTTGCCGCCTGGAAATGTAGAAGTGAGAAGAAGTGAGTAGAAGACAGGAAAGATTGAAAGTGAGAGAGAAAGGCAAAGATTAGGGAGAGGACAGGAAAAGGTGACTGTCGTTTTCCTCCAGGTGTGTTAGTCTGGAGGTGCCATCTATGTGAAGCAGAGGCCAAAGGGATGTATTGCCTTTGCCGGGGGCCCTTAGAGGTCCAAACACCCAGCATTGGCTCAACCCCCAGGATCCCCCTTTCCCCGGACACGGCTAAGCCATGCATGGCTACATGCGGGAGGAGTCAACCTTTGCCTGATCGGGTATGTGGTGTCGCAACACACCAAACGCCTGCTGATACAGATGCCCCTGTGGGGTTACAAGGAAGGTGCCTGGCTAATACAGCTACCAATACAAATAGAGAGCCATTGTCAACGCTTAGGGCCTACGGCAGAACTAAAACCACAACAAAAAACAAGACCGCCTTTATATTAATGACAATGCAAGACAAGGCAAAAGAGAAGAATGTGCAAACGAGCTGTCAAGCATTATAAGAAAGAAAGCTGGTTTATATATTGTTATTCACCATAGGAAAAAAAAGCAAAAGTAGGGACATTTGGCCATACCCGACTGGGCCACGTCGGAAGTCGAGACATTTACTCAGAAGAGTGCCAGCCAGCTGAATTCAGGACAGTTGGTAAACCTAGCACTAACCCATTTGCTTTGCTTGTAAACTGCGTATGCAAGCAGCAGTGGTTTTCAGCCAGTTTATTAAATTAGATTATTTTATTAGATTTGTAAACAATTAGTTATGCTAGTTTATCCCTGTATTCAGCAATAAACCTTGCATAACACTGTACATATTAAAATTTTTTTATGGTTATCAGAAGAATATCTATAATAAAAAATGTAGCCATGAGGGAACACACTTCTCAAGAAAATGTGACACTCAAAGAGTTAAGCATAAGGATGCAAATCATTTTACATGTTTGCTACTGATGTCTCGGCGGGATTAACACTGTTATCATGTTGCTGTGATGCAGATGCACTTGTTGTATCATAAACTTGATGAATGCTGTGCCAAATACATGGTGAGACAGGCCTGTCTAATCATATTGTAAGAGCAATGCAAACAATTCAGTATGTTCTATCTATTTGAGAACAGCTGAAAGCTGTCGCATGCACAACACACACATATAAATACACTTGAGCAGTGAGATTTGATCTGACGAGTGTTACTTGGCTTCCTGGGCTCACCCAATGAATTCTTTTTTCAACTCTTTCTGGTCATGTTTCTAGTTCTGAACCGTTGCTAACCTGCGACCATTGTGCCTGCCCCATTGAATTGATGAAGGACACTGACCGAGTCGTGTCAATGCAAGCAATGAGGTGTGCACAGCCAGGGAGAGCTCAATGGGCAGCTCAGGCGGCACCACAGAAGTTAGGATCAGTGCACACTCCAGGAACAGCTTGTAGCGGTTGCGTGTGGGGTCCTCAGTGCCTGCAGAGCGAGAAGGAAGGCATGCCACCAATCAGTTCACATGGCTGGCATGGTCGAGATCTTGTTGCTTTTGCACTGCTCACAAAGGAACAAGGACAGCAGGAGTACACAGAACTCTCAACTATGCTCGCGCACATATAAAGCATAGCCGTTTATAGCGCAAGTTGCGAATATCCACACTATTTTTTCAAAGGCTGCACACATGCAAAACATATAGAACAAGCAGTTGTGCGTATATAAGAACCGAAGTATATGACCCGAATTTTGGCATCCATTTAAATTTACAAATTCTGAAAAGTTAGTGTCCCAGGATCCGTGGTCTGTGCATGAAGCAGGCAAAGTAACACAGAAAAAAAAATACAGAAGACAGTAACATATTTACTCGAACCTAGGTCAATAGGTTTTTTTTTTTTTCAAATATTATTATGTACCAAACTCCAGGATCAGCTTAGATTCGAGGTTTTTAAAAATGCACCAATTTTTATATGAAATTGATAAATATGATGCGTAGCTAGCGCCATCTAGACAAGTGAGAATCGCAGCCACTACTAACCATGCCAGAAGGCAACTGAAGTACACGAGCGACATCACCATTTTGACCTGTGTCGTATCAGGGCTGGTTCTTTATTCTATGGCATCGGTGTGCAGTGTGGCATTAACATAATGGCACCAAACAGGCAATGCCACTACAGTGCCATTTTCAAACGAAAAGTTGTGCTAGCCGTAGAAGCATCGTCAAGCATTCAAGCCGGGCGTGACTTCGGCATCGATGAGAAAAAAATGTCCGTCATTGGAGGAGGCAATGGGAGATGTTTTTTGCATGCACCGCAACGAGGATAGCATTTACTGTGTGAAGATAGTGCACCGTTTGAAGATGACAGCGATAAGGAAGATAGCAATGAGGCTAGCAGCAACGATGACGTAGAATGAGCTCGGCATGTTCATTATTCAATAAATGCTGTTTTTACTTCGTGACCACTGTCCTTGCTTTTTGGTTCAGCCTACGTTCGAGGGAAGATTTTTTTTTTTCTGGCTTCCGACTTTCCAGGGTCAGCTTAAAATCGGGGCCAGCCTACAATCAGGTAACTACGGTAAGTTGCCAACTAAATTTTCAGATCTGGTCGATTGTTTTAAATTTCCCCGGTGCTGCCATAAACTGCACAGCAGTAGTGTAGAATGGCAACTGAAATTTCCAGTGACACACAGTGAATTGTTCAATTTGTTGAACTGACCCATGAGCCTGCAATGTCGAAAACATGGCAACTGTGAACAAGATTGCCACCATTCGAGCATTTCCTGTGGCCCCTTTCATGGTCGAGGTGGTTCCACTGCTTTCCAAGTGCCGTACAGTCACTGCAATGCATTTCGTTGACTTGGTACCAAACCGCAATTTTAGTCACCTGCCGAGACATGCTGGTTGCCCACGGAAGGCCTGGTGCCATGCTGTTGTTAGAAGCTATCCCTCTATATGTTCGTCCACACATAGAATAATAATAATATTTGGGGTTTTACGTGCCAAAACCACTTTCTGATTATAAGGCACGCCGTAGTGGAGGACTCCGGAAATTTTGACTACCTGGGGTTCTTTAACGTTCACCTAAATCTAAGCACACGGGTGTTTTCGCATTTTCGCCCCCATCGAAATGCGGCCGCCGTGGCCGGGATTCGATCCCGCGACCTCGTGCTCAGCAGCCCAACACCATAGCCACTGAGCAACCACGGCGGGTCCACACATAGAAGATGACATAAATTTTTAACATGCGATCGTGAGTATGGGTCACTGAAAACAGCGAATGTGAAGTGGAGTTAGGTTTCTCTGGTGATCAGCCATGGCAACTACTGCAAATGCCTACCAAGTTTTGTGTGTGGTTATTGGTATGAACGGCAAAAGCTCGCATGTGGACATGAAGCCTAAAAGCTCCAAATTAAATTTACAGAACACTGCTTAACTCTTTCCCTACTGCACCCATTGTTAGCGCGCTATTGATGGTTTCAAAAGCCGCTTTCAAGACCTTTCGTACCGCTCACGGAAACACTGAGTTATCAGACGTGAAAGAGGAGAACTATATTTTTCTTTCCTAAGCAGTTCACTTTTTTTCCTGCCAGGCAGTGGTTTTTGAACATGCTCCGAAGTTTTTGGAATTGTCAAAGTGGAAAGCAAAAATGGCTGCCCAGTATCAATGTTTTGAAATGCCGCTTTCAAAATCTTGCACGCCGCTCATGGATACTCTACATCATCGGACGTGAAGGAGGACAACAATATTTTTGTTTTATAGCATATTTACTCGAATCTAGGCTGGCCCCGATTCTAAGCTGACCCCCGAATGTCTAAAGCCAGAAAAAATTTTTAATAACTTCCATCAAATGTAGGCGATACAAGAAAGTGAGGACAGTGTTCACAAAATTAGAACAGCATTTATTTAATATGAACATGCCAAGCTCACTCTACGGCATCATCGCTGTTAGCCTCGTACACTTGCGGAGGTGCGCAAGCTCGCGTCCGCGCTCCCACGCTGTGGGGATGCACGACTCTCATGCGTCCCCTGATATGTTGTTTTCCCGCACGGCGCGTCTCCTGTAATCCGGCTTCGCTGCGTGGCCTGGCACCCGAGGCGGTCGGAGTGGTTGAGGCACAGTTGAGGCGCTGCTGATGCCGCCGACAGGCGGAGTTACTTGGGCGCCGAAAGACAAGGTGCTTCCTCTTTGGTTCGGAACAGCAAGCAGTGCGGACGTGCCGTGCCGCACGTGCGCCGATCCATGCTTCTGCGAGACCGTCTCGCGTGGCCGCCTTGGAATGTGCCACCGTTCGTGTGACCGTACACGCGAACGACCAGGCGTTGGGATCCAGCATGGGGCGAACATATTCGCTCCCTATCCGGTCGCGGTGAGTCGGACTTCTAGATTTGTCGCGCGCCCATCGGCATGTTTTGTGGGTAGCAACTCTGCTAGCAGGCATTGATCTATGAAAGGTACAATAAATGCCCTTGTGATTGTTTGCTCTACTGTGTTGTCATTCCTTTGTCCCAAGAGCACGGGTGAGAGAACCCCACAACGCATACGCGGACAGTGCGGCAAGGCTTGCATGCATCAAAACGTGGCGCGATCATGCTGAATAGCTCCTCTCTGTTATCGTGCACTTATCTTTGCATGTGCTGCAACGAGGAGATCACAGCAATGAGGAAAAGTGTCTCCCATTGCCCCCTCCAACGACGGATGTTTTCTCACTGATGCTGAAGTCCTGCCTGGCTTTCGACAATGCTTCTGTGGCCAACCCAACTTTTCATTTGAAAGCAGCACTATAGTGGTTATAGTAACACCAAGCCCATGCCATTACGACATAGGTCAAAATGACGATGTCGCTCATGTACTTCAGTTAGGGGATTACGCGTGGTGACTGGGACGGACGGACGACTGCGAGATCGCCGTGACTGCAACAAATAAATGAGTTCTTTCCTTTAATATTTTGAGAATTTAGATTTAGGCTAGTTTTTAGATGTAGGCTAGTCAGGTGAAGTGCTCACGAAAGAGCAGGTCAGTGACCTAACGGGCGGGTCTTTTCCGGCCGGCAGCTATAGATTTGCAGGGCTCATTTGCGAGTTAACTAGTTTAGACAGGTAGTTAGTATTTCTTTTCTAGGTGATCGGCTTTTTGCGGTGGGCAGAATTTTATTTGAGCACGTGGTTGCAAGTGGTTTTTTTCTAGCTTTTTGTGGTAGCGATAATAAAGTGCTGCTAAGATGGTCAAGCAACTGAAGGTTAAATGCAAGAAGTGTGAGGCGTCGGTGAATTGGAAGGAAACAGGGTTCGAATCTGTAGAGGAGGCTGAAGGCACAGATTTTATGTGCAAATGCTGCGTATTAAGTGCACGCCTGGACAGGGCTGATGAAGCGAACACCAGCCTAGCGTTACATACAGATGCTCTAGAAAAGGAGCTACAGGTAGAGAGGGCAGAGAAGCGCAAACTCCAAGAGCAGCTTAGTGAATTGTTGGACGAAAAAATGGCTGACACCACCATGCAAAGCCACACTGGCAGACTTTCCAGCGCCAGCCACTTGGATGGGGCCTGCACTGGCATGGACAGCAATAGGAAAGAAGGTCAGGCAGGTTCAGACAGGCATAGCTACGCACATGTGGCAACTAGGAAGTCAGGAGGCGATGGAGAGGAGAGGAACAAGCTAACCCCAAGGAATGAGGTCACAGTCAATGATAAGAGGCAGCATAATCTGGAAGTTAGGAGGGAGGAAGGGAACACCCTAGTGCTTATCGGTGGTGACTCAAATATGAGTAGTTGCAAAAGAACTATAATGGAACGTGTAAAGGGTGATAAGCGGGTAGCAGTTGGGGCGTTCCCAGGATGGACAATGGAAGCAGTACTGAGAGAGACAAAAAGCAATCTTTCTAAGAATGTTGCAGAGCACAATTTGGTAGTGGTAGCGGCGGGGCTAAATGACGTCCTGAATGGTGAAACCGCAAAAGTAGTGGAAAGATTAGCGGAGGGAGTTGACGATTTAGGGGCGATAGCACTGCAAGTCCAGACTGTGGTATGCACAGTGCCTGAGTTGCAAAGGACAGAACAGAGAAATTACCAAAGACGTTGTGGCTGTTAATCGAGAGATAAGAAAGCTAAGCCAGGAGAAAGGCTTTGAAGTGGCAGACATAAACAGAGAAGTGCATGGAGCAGGCTTTGGCGGAGGCTTTAAACGAAAAATGCATCTACTTTAATGGAAGGCTAGAAGCCAAGATCGGCTGGCACCTGACAGACCGGGCAGCAGCTTCTTTAGGTGGTCCACTGCGGCTCAGGGCATAGGGGTAGGTAGAAACAATGTAGAAAGTGCAACAATAGAGGCTGACGCCAATAAAATGGCCACTAGGCGGTCCAGGAAGAAAACTACAAAAAAGAAATTTAACACCAGGATCAAGTACATAAACATGCAAGGCGGTAGAAAGAGAGCAAAGTGGTTAGAAATAGAACAGCACTTGAAAGACGAAGAAGTAGGTGTATGCGCACTATGCGAAACACATCTCAGGGATCTAGTAGACCCACCGTTTATTGAGGGCTACGTCTGGGAAGAGAGCAACAGAAAAACAACGGAGAGGAAGGGAGGAGGAGTAGGTATGCTGATACATCAAGGAACAGATAGGCAAAGAATAAAGTCAACTTGCAAAGAACATGTCTGGGTATCAGGTACAATTGCCGGTAAAAAGACACGGCTAGGAGCAGTTTATTTAGGGACAGGGGACAAATGCAGACAAGAGAACAAGGATCTAGTGAAGTGTCTCAATGACGATATACAGCGGTTTGGAGAAGGTGCCGATATTATTCTGCTGGGTGACATGAATGGCCACATCGAGGATCTGGATGTATACAGATTGTAACGGGATGTTGATGCTAGACTTCTGTAAGCGACACAACCTAGTTATAGCAAATAGAGAAACTAAGTGTGAGGAACAAATCATGTGGGAATCCCGTAAGAGACATACAACCATTGACTACTGCTTAATGTTGTAGGGAATGTATAGCAAGCTCGCAATAATGGAAATAGACAAAGAGGGGAAGTACAGCCTCGGAAGTGATCATAAGCGTATTAGTCTACAGCTGGGAGCCCTACTCAAAAGAGAAATGCAGGGAAGCCAAAAAGAGTACGCAAAATTAAATGACGCGCAAATAGCGCAAATAGCGGCTGGCATAGAGGAAGCAATAAAGAAACATCCCATGGAAAGGTGGGATTATAATCAGAACTACTCATTAGTACAAAAATAAAAGAGGTAAAAGGAGTAAACTGCTGGAGAGGAAAGGGGAAGCCATGAAGTTGGTGGAATAAGGAAATTAGAGAGGCCATCGAACAACGACGGTGGGCATCTCGGGAACACGGAGAAACAAAGAGGGCGCAGTTATCTGAAGAGGAAATAGGCCAAAAATGGGAATATTATCGACAAAAGAAACAACAAGTGCAGGTCCTCGTCCAGGCTAAAAGTCCTCTGATCGCTGGCTGGCTAAAGTTCACGATGCAACTAAAAAGGGGTCAAGAAAATTCTGGAACCATATAAGCTGGCTGGTAAAGCGAATCGCAGAAAGCAGGAACAAATTCACAATGCCTAGGGAAAATGTTTAGAGAGAGATGATGCTGTGAACTACATTGGTTCAGTTATAGACAAGTCATTTAAGAAAGACGATAGGGTAATCGCCCCAAATGAGGGAGCAACACAGAATAGCATAATAGAAAACAGCTTAGAACTGACCAATCTTAACTGGAAAAAGGCGGAAGCAAATGTTCCAAAATGCACGTCCGTGGGTATATACGAAATTCCAATTAAGTTAATTAATGAACTTGGCCCAAGAAGCAAGGAAATGCTGATAAAAGCATTGGAGGCAGTCAAAACAAATAAGCAAATTCCGCACAGCTGGAAACAGAGTAAAATGAATATGATTTATAAAGGAAAGGGTGATAAGAAGAACATAAAATCCTTCCGACCAATTACGATAACATCAGTTATATATAGGCTGGCGATGCAGGCGGTGAAAATAAAAATGCAGTCATGAGTAGAAATAGAATACTCGGAGAACTTCAGAACGGGTTCAGAAGTGGTAGGCGATTAGATGATAGCCTGTTCGTGCTTACCCAGTTCATAGAAATAGCTAAGGCGGAAAATAGACCTCTCTATTTAGCCTTCCTGGACATAAGCGGTGCATACGACAATGTGAACAGGGAACTCCTGTGGAACATATTAAAAGATGAAGGTATCGGTTATGAGGTAATTGATTTCCTACAGGAAATGTATCAAGAAAATAAGGTCGAAATAACATGGGAAGGAATTAAGAGTACGACAACTGTTGAGGTACACAAAGGATTAAGGCAAGGTTGTCCTCTATCACCGCTGCTGTTCATGCTTTATATGATAAGTATGGAAAGAAGGCTACAAGCAAGCAATCTAGGGTATAATCTGTCGTACACATTAGGCAGAAAGGTTGTTGAGCAACGACTACCGGGTTTAACGTATGCGGACGATATTGTACTGTTAGCAGATAGCCAGGAAGATTTGCAAACTCTGGTTAATTACTGTGGAGACGAAGGAGACAGTCTAGGTTTCAGGTTTAATGCAGCCAAGTCCGGTGAGATGCTTTTTAACAATACAACTGATCAGGAGCTTACAATAAAAGGCCATGAAATACCCCGAGTGGCCGAATACAAATATCTCGGGTATGGATAAACAAAGGGCAGATGTACACGGAAAAGCACGAACAGTCTCTCATAGCAAAAGAGCGAAGAGATGCCGGGATAATGAAGCATAGGGCATTGTGGGGGTACAACAGGTATGAAGTACTGAGAGGTATTTCAAAAGGAATAATGGTGCCGCGGCTTACTTTCAGGAATGCAGTCCTGTGCTTAAGGGCAGAAGTTCAGTAGAGACAAGAAGTAAATCGGAGAGTTGTTGAAAGATTAGCCCTAGGTGCCCATGGGAAAACCACAAATGAGGCAGTACAGGGGGATATGGGCTGGGCAACGTTCGAAGCACGGGAAGCTCAGAGTAAAATCCCATAAGAAAAACACCTGAGGAAATTGGACGATAACAGGTGGGCAGCTAAGGTATTTAAATACCTATACAGAGAGAGCATTGACTCCCAATGGCAGAAAAGAACTAGGAAGCTAACCAGTAAGTATGCCAGACACGAGGACGCAGAAAGACAGAGCATTAAACGGCAGGTTAAAAGCACGGCAGGTAAAAATTGAATAAATTCAATGGAAAAGAAGCATAGCGCTGAATTATATCGGTACTGCAAACAGCAGATCAGGAAGGAAGCGTTTTATGATAACTCAAGAGGCAGTGCCCTACTCTTTGAAGCTAGGTCAGGATGTCTTAGAACGCGCAGCTATAAAAAGAAATTTCACGAAGAAGAAGACACATGTACTGTGTGTGGTAAATCTGTAGAAACAATAGAACACCTCATACTAAAATGTGATGGTATCCATCCCGATGTAGATGCAGGCACAGTCGCGCTTCCCGAGGCTCTAGGGTTTAGAGATAACAATGGTCATGTAAATAAATATGCAGTGGAAATTAGCAAAGAGCAATTGGAAGATTGGTGGCTCAATAGCAGAGAGGTGACGTAAGGTTAAAAGTGGAGGAAGACGTATTTAAACAAAATGGTGAATTTTAATAACCTGCAACACAGTTAAACAAAAACAAAAAGCTGAGCATGGTGGCAACTACCATCATCCCGTTCCGAAGGGGATGCTCCTACCTTCCATCCACCCATAGCTACTGGCGCAGCTAGTGGTGGCTGCGATACTGACTTTTAGATGGTGCTGGCAATGCACCATATTTATCAGTTTAATTACAAACTGGTGTGTTTTTAAAATCCTTGAATCTAAGCCGAGCCTAAAGTTTGGTATATAATTATTTGAAAAAAAGTATCGGCCTAGATTCAAATAAATACGGTAAGCGGCTTGCTTTTTGCCGCCAGGTGGTAATTTTTGAATGTGCTCCGAAGTTTCACGATCGTCAAAGCATAAAGCAAAAATGGCCGCCTTCGGAAGCAGTGTGCATGCTTCATAAGATCCTAGATCTCGAGATTACACTGCGCCTGTGGCCGATTTTATAGATGGATCGAGCAGCAGCGAGTCTGAGGATGCTGCCCTTTCGCCAGATTTTGACTCTGAGAGCAACAACGATGCAAACAAGCCTGGAACATTGGCAGCCGCAGCTCGGTACAGAAAACTAGTGCTTGTAGTTAAATTTTTGTAGTGGAATACCTGTTCAAGAAAAAATTTAACTTTTTCGGAGGTAGTGCTTGTATATCTCATTATGTTTGTTACATTTTTTTTCTTACTAGAAACAAGCGTGTTTTTACAAAGTGTTCAATTTTATCCGATGGCCTTGATTCCGGCAATTTGTATCTTTTTTTATGACATACATCTCATTAACAAAACCTTTATATGTAAAAAGTGCATTCATTCTGCTTTTTGTTTATGTATTACGTAAAATATTGAGTGTAGTATTATTTTCAGAAAACAAAAATCTGGCATAATCTACAAAAAAAAAAACTATTTTCCCTATGATAGGGAAAGAGAAGCTGACAGCAGTCAAAGTTGCGCAGTCGATATCTGCACTTCGCTACGGCGCGCATGGTGACAGGCGCACACAAACTGAAGAGCCAAAGAGCAATAATACACCCGCTTCTCCGTTGTTTGGGAAACCGTTGCCCGCATCATGCTGTGGGCACATGGAGTTTTTTTTTTTTTTCCCCCTCATTCCTGTGCTCAAATTCTCCCCCTCTTCAGCATCCCCCTCATCGCTCTCCCCTCCCATCGGCCAGCACACCTCGTTGAGAAGTGCACTTGTAACCGCAATATAACCGCTATTTCATCTTGCGTGGCTGCCCTACACGCGGTATACATGTACATAGAGTTCCATGAGAGGGTAGAGTCGGGAAGACCTACATTACAGCCGATTCTGCACTATAAGCTGTTACGTTAATAGTGCTCTCCACTGTATACAGAGGATGCCAGATATACAATAAGATATGGGTGCCGTATGTACCCTATTGAAATAAGAGTTTTCTTCCTTATTTTCGTTGCTTGAACTCCACCATCACATTGCATTCAAATAACGGCAAAATTGACAATTTTACAACAAATATTTTAAATCCCACCATATTTAGCGTTACATTGGCAACTTCTATCTTTACGTCTCAACTCAATCCATAGATGAGTCGCCCGAAGTCAAAATTTTTTTGTTCTCATCAATGCCATTTCTGCTTCCTTTGTGTCCGGTGTTACGGTTACGGTGCTGCAGTACCCTGCAGTGCCACTTTGACTCCACACATTCGCGACATTACGGTGACACGTGTTCAATATGATGGCTGCTTTAGGAGACCAGCAATTCTGATAGCTGAGCAGCTCAGAAACTCCGCCACAGCTCAGTGGCTCAACATCAATGAGTCAACGATTCGCGGATGGCAAGACCAGCGGGATTCCCTTTTTAAATACGAGGACAATCAGAAGGGCTCTGTGGACCTCGTATTGCCTAGTTACAGCCCCTAAATGAAATGGTTGTGCAGTCCTTTAAAGGGGAACGTGGGTTATAAGCCGTTTTTCTTTATTTTTGGTTCAACCTGAACTAAACTTCCCTGTTTCAATCACTTTTTCAAGCTTATTTCAAATATAGAATTACTTTTCCGACAGTATGGTTCAGAAAGTATTAAAGTATGAAAATAAACTTAATGGGTACTTTTTATGGGGCTTTTTGGCAATTTAGCATTGCTAAACACAAAAAGTGAGTTCGTGACGCTAACACCAGACATGCTCTATGGGGTGATGCTATTTTTACTTGTTTGAAAGCATTCTAAAGTAAAGAAAGCAGACCAACATTTACTATGAACATTTTTTCTTATTTTCACTCATTATTTTTTACTGTAACTTGCAAACTGATGCTAGAGTTGCAGAAATAGCATCACTCCCTAGATCATTTTAACCTGAATACACTGATACCAAGCTCATTATTGTGTCTCAACATCACTGAGAAAAGCCGTGTAAGGCTGAGTACGGTGTGTAAAAACATCTAACTGTGAAAAATGCATTTGAAGTTTAAACGGCTTAACTTTTCTAGAATGCAGCTACAGCAATATTAATGACATCATTTTGCAGCTCTATTCTTGACGAGAATGGCAATACTAAATATATGACTGTACTCTCCCAGAAAACGGGGGTAGGCTTGTTATAAAGCCATGTGCTGCTAAACCAGCAGGAGAAACTACATTTACCACTTCATGTGCCCGTTCCAGTGGCCTCCAAGCTTAATGAATATAAAAATTGTATAATAAAGTAGACTTTCCATAGCCAAATAAACTTACACAATGTTAAAGTAAAAAGCATGCATGGAATATTTATTGAAGGGCCTAAATTAATTATTGCCATGCAAGGTCTTCTGGTGGCTTGTGCTGTATTGAAAGTCTGGCCAAAGGAGAGGGACTGCTGAAATATGTATGACAAGATAATGCTTGTAACATGCTTAGTACTTTTTATTATCTTCGAGTTTATGCCATCGACCCCGGCGGATGATGTTAGTTTTAGAGAATCGATTATTTTAGAAATGCCAGGAGCATCGAATGTAATTTCTGGCATCAGTGGCTGATCTGCTAGGGGGAGGGGAAGCAAGATGTCAGATGATTTGCAGGTGAATACTAAACAGAAAGCGGTATTAAGTACATGCGCAACATCCTGCCCAGGAGACTCACGACCCTGCTCGTCCCGCAAAGATAAAGTGCTAGAGCAGGTGGGTTTCATGGAATTCGAGAACTTCTTTGGGTTATTTCGTATCATATCAGGTAAAGTTAAAGTAAAAAATGAATGTTGAGTATCAGCAGTAAGGGAGAGGAAGAGCTTTTCAGTGTCGCGATAAACTTCCCAAGCAGGTGTTGAGTCCACCAGTTTTGCGTGCCTAAATTGATGTTTCTTTTTGTTCTTAAGTCGTTTTGATGTTGTGTTAAACCATGGGGAATGAGATCATTCTGTGATGGTTATGGTAGGAATACAGACTTTGATAAGGTCATGCAGCTTGTGTTTAAAGAGACACTAGTTATTTTCAACACTGCGCTGAGAAAAATCAAGCAAGAACAGTCAGAAAAAGTAGAAAGCTCGTCATTGATAGCTTTGTAATTTCCTTTGTTGTAAAGTGTTAGTGTTTTCGTTGTAGCTTTGGGTAGCATAATATTAAATGAAGCATGCATTACAACATGGTCACTTAAACCTGTAAGGAATGAAAGGAACAATAAACTATCAGGGTGGGATGTAAGTAGAAGGTCAAGGATGTTTGACGAATGTTCGGTTACTCTTGCAGGTGCTGAAACAAGCCGTGTTAGTCCTAACGTTAGGCACATGTCAACGAAATAAGCTTCTTCATTGTACTTATACAACGTGAACACCACATCAGCCCAGGAAATATTAGGAAAACTGAAATCCCCCAAAAGATTGATTTGAGCATTAAGGTGAGTGTAAGAAATTTTACTCAGAACATTGTGAAATTCTGAGACAAAATGTGCAGCTGCGTCATGTTGACAGGACAACAGGATGATGGCTATCATGGAGAAGAAACAACTTTTTGTAAGCAGTGATCGTACAAATATGTGCCTTTATCAATTATTAATCTGTTGTGACATAGTCTAAATGGCTTTTCCTGAGCTCTTGCGAATTAAGATAGCTTTTTCTGCGCGATGCGTGTGTTCGGTGAAAAGTCTTCACTGATGCGGAAGTTCGTTCCGCTTAGCTCTCCTGCGTTTCACAAAACATACTCTTTGTCTATGAAATGTGAAAAACTAATGATTATAGGTCTGCTTATGTTAGGTTTGGACCGGCCTAGGCGATGTGTTCTTCCGATTTATTTAGGTTCGATTGATACGTTGATGTATTCCTGACAAACGTCAATTACTAATTTTCCGGATTCTGCCCACTACTCAGTAACGCAATCCTTTAGCTAAAAGAATAAAATATTTGATCGGCGAGCTCAATCTTCCGCATAGTCTGTTCTGGCCGTAAGCGACGCTAATGCACGCACGTTTCCTACTTCACTTTGGAGCGGAATGAGTCGAGCAATTGGATTCTATTTTAGTTAGCCTTTTTGTGATGTCATCTAAGGCTTTGTTGTTTTGGCTTAGCTTATTATGTATAGATCTTAATTCATTCAAGGGTCACCTGAACGGCTTGCAGATCGTGTAGGGTGGTTAAGATTCCTGGTGATGATTCGGCTGGTTCTGGGTTAGATCGAGTAGAAAGGCAAGGGTTCTGCTCAACATCGCCTGCTACAAGCAAGCACTCAAGTAGTACAGATGCAGCTGCATAATATAGTAGCACAACAGCTGGGGCCTGGCAGCACTAACAATGCCATGCAATGAGTATATGGCATGCAGAGTGAGCAGGATATGTTGACCTGCAAAAGTAACAGGTGATGCGGGTAAGTGCCAGCTATCGCTGCTATGCTGCCAAGCCCACGGGAGTGCGTACAGTTGACATCTGGCCTTTTATCCAACCATAACGACGTAGTGATCGCGTCAGCGACATGTGCCGAGGTTAGCGTTCCGGAGATCAGATACAGCGGGTATGGTGAGAGTGCTGAGCAGCATTGGTGGTGTGGCAGGCAACGGTAACCGGGAGCTTCCTAGGTTCCACGAACAGCGGCAGGCGGGTCTGTTAGCTGCAGTGTTTTTCAGCGAAGGAGCACCGCATCCTTGCCGGCAGCACAGGGTAGACAGGGAAAACTGGCCAGAAGACAGGCCAAGGGGATTGTCTGTAAGAGCAACGGGCGATGCAGGTAAGTGCCGGCCATCGCTGGTGTGCTGCCTTGTTCTTGTTTAGCCTCCTTATAAGCCCATTTGTCTGCGGGTGGTAGGCAGTTGTCCTCCTGTGGCTTATTCAGCTGTGTTGCAGAATGGCTTTCATGAGCTCCGCCGTAAAAGCCGTTCCTCGGTCGGTGATGAGCACTTCCGGGTCACCATGTCATAGCAGGATTTTCTGGTCAACGAATTTAGCAACTTCGCCTGCAGTACCTTAAGGCAGAGTTTTCTTTTCAGCGTAGCGGGTAAAGCAACCGGAAGCCACAACGATCCACTTATTTTCAGATGTTTACATCAGAAAGGGTCCCAGCAAATCCATCCCTATCTGCTGAAATGGTCAGCAAGGAGGTTCAATCGGCTGTAATAATCCCGCTAACCTTGTTGGCGGTGTCTTGCGTCGCTGACAGTATCGGCATGTCTTGACATAACGGGCGACGTCAACTATCAGGCACAGCCAGTAATACCTTTCCTATATCGACGGTAGCGTCTGGGAGAATCTGAGGTGCCCAGTCGTTGGATCATAATGCAGAGCGTGCACTACTTCTTGACGCAGTGCTGAGGGAACAACAAGAAGGTAGTTGGCGTGGACTGGTGAGCAGTTCTTCCTTACGAGGACGTAATTTTGCAGGGAGAACAAAGACAATCCTTGCCTAAATGCTTTAGGCACAATGTTGGTGTTGCCATCCAAAAAATCTACGAGGTTTTTCACCTCCACGTCGGCTCGTTGCTGTTATGTGAAGCGCCTATTATTCAAAGGAAAGTGCAGTCATCCTCGTCGCCTTGGGGCAGCAGGTCAATGGGGGCGCGTGAAAGGCAGTCGACATCAGAGTGCTTCTGTCCGTAGTTGTAGACGACAGTTAAATGTCACGATCTGCCCGGGCTCGTGAACGAGGGAGGGCTCGAGGCACCCTCCGCTAGACAGACGCTCTGCAGCGTGGTGGTGATGAACGATGACTGACCACCGAACAGCTGTGCTCGTCGGTGTTTATTGGTGCGGTGACCAATGTTGCCTACCAAGCCTGGCAGGCCACCGAGCCTGGCGGGCCAACGAAGATTATGCCAGAGGGGACGTCACATGCTTGTTATACCCCTTACCCCCGTTTGTTTGTTAAATAAAAGAAACAAATCTCCATGTTCAGAGCATAAGGCCCTGCCACTGTCCCAAACAAGTAGACGGTGCCTGCTATCCAGGCGAGTAACGGTCCGGCGGCCTCCGCGGTCGAATACTCCGCCTGGGCACCGTTGTTGACGGGCCGGATGTGGCAATGCTGGGTGCTGCCTGAGCCAGCCCCGCTCTGTCCAGAGGGTCTGCAGCAGTCGGCTTTATGAGTAGTGCCGGACTTGACACCGGCCCAACGGGCACGCACCACTGGCAATGGTTGCCACCTCCGAGGTAGGCGGTGCTCCACTGCAAGCGACGGGAGTTGCCGCTAGTCCTCCCGCAGGCTGGAACTCTGAAATGGCAGTCGAGGGTGCTAGCCAGTTTCCGAGGCGAGGCTTAACACGGTCGGCATGTCTGTGCCCCATGGCCCCGTCTAGCATGTGGACGAGAAGCGATGAGGCGCTGGCAGGAGACACCACCTGCCCGGTGGGGACCAGGGTGGGCCAGGACGAAAGTTCCCAGCAAAAACTGGAGCTCCCGACTCCGGCAAAGGCCCGGGACGGCACCCTTGGTCAACAGCCAGCTTCTGCTTCAGCTGCTTCAGGAGCGCTGTGGATCGGAGGTCCGGATGCAAGACGTCCAAAGGTGTCTTGACCATCCCACCCATCAGGAGCTCACAGGGGGCCACGGCCAGTGACATCGTGGGGCGTGGTCCAGTACTGAAACAGTATCCGGGCAATCTCAGTCCGGAAATCCCCAGTCTGGCTCTTCTTGAGCTTGTCCTTGATGGTTTGCACCACCCACTCGGCTGCACCATTTGAAGCAGGGCGGTACAGTGGAACCATCATCCGGCGAATTCCGTTCTTCATCAGCCAGGCCAGGTACTCTGTGCTGGCGAAAGCAGGACCATTGTTGGACAGGATAACGTCCAGCAACCCCTGGGCAGCGAAGACCTGTCGTAGCGCTGCAATGGTCGTGCCTGCTGATGGAGTGGTGACAGGTATAACTTCCACCCACTTCGAAAAGGTGTCCACTACCACCAGGAAGTAATGACCCTTGAAGGACCCCCCCAAAACCCACATGCAGGTGGGAATGGCCAGGGGTGATTTCCAAATGATGTGAGGCCTGCTGATGCTCCTAGCAGATTTGGCAGCTCTGCACCATGTAAGCGATGTCTTGGTCCAGGCCAGGTCACCAAACATGGGACCAGGCCACCATCTTAGTTTTTTCCACGCCAGGATGACCCGCGTACAGCAACTGCAGGACCCTGGGATCACCACACTGGAACCCCACGGTAGGCAGCCCTGCTGCAAGCTCAGCTCGGCGGCTTTGTGGCTATAGGCCTGCTGAACCAATTCATCCCCACGGGACACCACCTTGACCACCTGAGACAGGACTGGGTCCCGGCTGGTCGCTTGCGAAACTGCAGATCTGGAGAGTACCTCCGAATACGTGTGCTCCAGCATGAACACTTCAGCAGGTTCTGGAACAGCATCAGGCACCTATGGCAGGGGCAGGTGGCTCAAGGCATCAGCAGGTCCCAGATCCTTTCCTGGACGGTAAACCAGCTGGTAACTCTAAGCTGCCAGCCTCAAGGCCCAGCGTACCACTCGAGGTGATGCCTGCATGGGAACTGCCTTGTCAGGCCCCAGCAGCCCCAACAGCGGCTTGTGGTCCGTGACTGCCTCGAACTTCCGGCTCCACAGATACTGATGGAAGCATTTGACACCAAACACGAGGGCCAGGCCTTCCTTGTCCAGCTGGCTGTAGCGTTGCTCCGCAGCATGAAGCCACCAAACAGCAAACCACACAGGGTGTTCCTGGCCATCCTGGTCCTGGTGTGCCAGGATGGCTCCCACGCCGTATGGCGACGCATCTATGATCAGGACAACAGGCTTGGCAGGATCGAAGTGTACCAGCACTGGAGCCTTGGTGATTAGCTCCTTGCTGCGCTGGAAGGCCCGGTCCTGCTCCTTCTTCCAGACCCATTGCTGACCATCTCAAAGCAGAAGATGGAGCGGCTGTAAATGCTCCGACAGGTTCGGCAGGAAACTCCTGTAAAAGTTGATGAGGCCGAAGTAACTCTGAAGCTGCTTCTTATTCTGGGGCTTGGCGCCCTGAGCACAACATCAACTTTGCGGGGAGCCAGGGCTAGGCCAGCCTGGGAAATGACGTGTCCCTAGTACTCAACACTGGGGGCCAGGAAAATGAATTTTTGCAGCTTGAGCTTGAGACCGGCGTCCGTGCCAGGACATTGTGCACGTTCTGCAGGTGGATGACATCCTGGTTAGTGGCAGCGACAACGGGAACCAAGTACACCACCACGTGCCTCATGCCCCTGAAGAGGTTGTCCATCTCCCTCTGAAATATGGCTGGGGCTGAGGCCACGCCAAATGGTAAGCGCGTGTACTGGAAAAGCCCCAAAGTTGTCGATGTTGTGACATACTTTCAGGAGGCATCCTAGAGCACCAGCTGCTGGTAAGCATCTCTGAGGTCAAGCTTGGTAAAACTGTGTCCACCGGACAATGCTGACCAGAGACCTTCTATCCAGGGCAATGGGTACTTCTTGACGGTAGCGACGGGGTTGATGGTAACCTTCAGATCCCCGCAGATCCTGACACTGCCATCTCGCTTGAGGACTGATATGATAGGAGCGGCCCTTTAGACGTCTTGATGGGCACCAGGATGCCCTCTCGCTGTAACCGTTGCAGCTCCTGGGTGACACCGTCCTTCAGGGCGAACAGCAGTGGGCGAGGCTTGAAAAAAACGTGGCCGGGCTCCATCAGGTACATAGATGCCAGCCGTCGTGCCGGCGAATGTGCCCACCCCTGGCTGGAACAGGGATTTGAACTCGGTCAGGAGGCTGGAAACAAATTTCACCATATGCAGGCTGGCTTCCTGGTACTCTGGCAGACGAACGCTCAGTGCACGAATCCAGTTTCGGCCCAGCAGCGTCAGCAACAACCCCTTGGTTAAGTAAAGGGGAAGGGTTGCCTCGCTGTCACCAAAGTGAACGCTGACCTGCGCCTGACCCTGGACCTGGGAGAGCTGCACAGCATCACGCCCGAAGCCTCGACGGACAGGCCGGGGAAGGTGTGCTTGAAGAGTTTCCAGCCATTACTGACACACTGGCCCCTGAGTCCAGTTCTATGGAAATAGTATTTATTCAAACCTAGGCCCATAGTTTATTTTCAAATACTCATATACGAAACTCTAAGGTCGGCTTAGATTTAAGAATTAAAAAAAAAACGTGCCAGTTTGTAATTGAAAATGATAAATATGGTGCATAGCCAGCACCATCTAAAGAATTCAGTATCGCAGCTGCTACTATCTGCGCCAGCAGCCAACTGAACTGCATGAGCGACGTTGCCATTTTGACTTGTGTTGTATAGGAGTGCAGTGTGACGTTATCGTAATGGCGCCAAATAGGCGATCCCAGAAATAAAAAGTTGTGCTAGCAGCAGAGGCATCATCAAACATTCCAGCCAGGCAGGAATTCAGCATCGATGAGAAAAACGTCCGTCAATGGAGGGGGCAACAGGAGACGCTTCTTGCGTGTGCCGCAATGAGAAAATCGCAGCGATAAGGAAGATAAGCGCACGATCACAGAGAGGAGCTATTTACTGTGATTGCGCCATGTTTTGACGCATACAAGCCTTGCCGCACTGTCTGCGAATACATGGGCGTGCGGGCATGCACAAGTTTGCGTCCACAAGTGTACAAGGCTAGCAGCGATGATGGCATACAGTGAACTCGGCATGTTCATATTAAATAAATGCTGCTTTCCTTTTGTGAACGCTGTCCTCACTTTTTTGTTCGACTTACATTCAAGGTAAGTCTTTTTTTATTTTTCAGGCTTCGGAGATTCGGGGGTTGGCTTAGAATCGGGGGTCGGCCTAGATTCGAGTAAATACAATACGTCAAATTCCTGGATGATTATGCCAATTTCTTTGCTACTGTGTTCTAAAACCGTCACTACCCAGCACCTGCACCAGATGTCACATGGTAGTGTGACGGTCAAGAACGCAGCAACAAATCTGTGTATGGCAAAACTAACTCCTTCTTAGGCAAACCTGTGCCCAGAAAAACAGGCTACACTCAAAGCACAGCAGCGAACAGTTGGCGATCGACAAAAATCTGCCTAGCGGGTCAAGCGAGTCAGCTTTTATACATGAATCATCGAAAGTTACAAAGTAATCGCTGGAGCCTGTGTGTCTTCCAGAAAGTACTACACAATTCGCGTCGCTCATACAATCAGATTACAACAAGGTTCGATGACATAAGAGAACGGGTAGAACCATCGATAACGTTCGAGAAACTTCTGATACGTGCTGTAGCGTCCTGTGCTGAGCGATAACATTTGTTAGGCGGTAAAATGTGGTCACCCGATAAAGATAAACAAGCACACGTGTCAGTATAATCTGACCAACAAAAATTATGCCTATAATACATAATCCTGTATGAAAGAGTTGCGAGAAGCTTCAATTTAAGCTACACACAGGCTAACACTCTGCAGGACTCTGAAACAAAAACCGCCAAGAAAGTAAATGCAGAAGAATACTACTATCAGGTGCCAAACACACGTTATTAGAGAGATTTAGCATACCGTGTACCACAATCCACGTCCATGAGCATACTGAAACACTTTTTTTTTCCATTTACACTTTGAAAAAAATTCACCGATGATTACGATACTTCCTAATTGATTACGATACTTCCTAATGTAAAATTTGAGCGCAGCTCTATACAAGTTTTCATTTCCCGATGTATCGGTTGACAAGGACAATCTGTCTTTTACGGCAGATTGCAAACAGAGCAAGTGTGGCACGACTGCCTCGCCAATCGGCAGATCGCGAGAGGCAGCACGTGGGTGACACATGGGTGCAATTCACAGCAGCCACTGCAGACAGACTTCCACTCATGCAGTGCTTTTTTTTTCATATCTGCACTCCGCGTTCACTCTTTCACTTGTCGCTGTGATCATTCACTCAGTCATGCCGAGGGAGAACACCGACACAAAACGCAGGAATTGCCGCCTAAGAGCTGTGCTCGAAAAAGTGGTGAAACCCATCTCACAATGACTGTCAATGGTAATGCATAGCATTGAATCAATACAGCGACACAACGTATTGACACTGTCAACACTAATTATGTATTAGGCGTGTATTGGAACTGGACTCCTTTTTCGGGCTTCCCTAAGAACACACGGCATCATGAGGCACCGCTGCCGTGAAACCTGCACATTTGTGATAGAAGTTTAGACTATTTGAACTGTGCGGCCGAATGTGCGTGACTACTGTGGGGCAGCAATGGACGAAGAGGAAAAAAAGGCTGGTGTCTGGGCTGAGGGGGCAGCAATGTGAACTGCCTAAGGTGCCTGGGCTGGCCTTTTGTGCCGATCAAGCCGAGCAGTCCGTCTACCCAAGGCCAGTGTTCTTGGGTGTGCTGGCAGAACAGGCCGGGCTTTCCTTGGGCTTGAACCAGCCTGCTCCAATGCTGTGCAAGCATCCAACACCAACGTGTTCCGGTGCAGCCAAGCCTTCCGAACAGACTACACTGAGGTGGGCAGACGTCCCGACCCAGCTGTCACACGAGTGGCTCGTCGTGTGCCAGGCCTCCAGCCCCTGCGCCACACACTGCTCCAGATTCATCGTTGCAGGTGCTTGTTCCGTGAGTGTGCGATACCGACACACAATCAGACGTCTTCCTACACTGACGCTGTGCATGACTACCTAAGTGACAGACAATCATGAAGTGAATCGTGTGTGTTATCGTGTACGTTACCCTAGTCCTGTCCTCGTGTCATTAAAGCCTCTCTGTGTTCATTGTGCCATCCCTGTAAGTTTGAGGCCTGAGCCCACATCATCCTATCACAATTTTGGCAAGCCTGCCAGGATTTTGAAATGAACAGGAGAGGCGATGGAGATTGAGAGGTTGTACGTCATAGGGAAAGAGGAATGGCATGAGCGGAGTTAAAGCGATGGGTTGACGCAGAAATCGCGAGGGAATGGGACCACGCCCAGCATCGGGAAGAGGCGAAAGCGCAGGCTAGAACGATTGGAAGAAAAAGAACGAGTACTAAGGCTCAAGATCGAGCTCCAGGAAAAGACTGCTGGTGCACAAAGTGCGCTGAGTGACAGAACTACGGAATAGTCGGTTACCAGGGCGGCTCCTGAGCTATTCAGTCCCCATAAGTTGATTCCCCCATTTAACAAAGCCCAGGATGATTTAGACGCCTACTTGCAACGTTTTGAGCCAGTGGCAACAAGTCAAGAATGGCCCCATGCAAAATGGGCACTCACCCTCAGCCTCTGCCCGACAGAAGCGTTGACGGTCATGGGACGGCTTGATTCGAATGGAGCCTTAGGCTACGACCAGCTGAAGGCTACTCTTTTTCAGCGGTTTCGGTGCACCGCTGAGGGATACCGAGAAAAGTTTAGAAACGCAAGGCCCGAAGACAATGAAACTGGCCTGCAATATGCAGGCAGAATATCGACTACTCTGACCACTAGCTTGAAATGTCCCATATTGAGAGGATGTTCGACTCCCTCAGGGACGCCATGACTGCTGAACAGTTTTTGAGAAGATGCTCTGCGTTGCTGCAAATGTTCCTGAAAGAAAAGAATGGTAAGACCCTCGCTACGTTGTTGAGGAATGCCAATTATTTCATAGAGGCACAAAACCTGACCAATCTAAGTAGAGAGAAGTTCTCCAAGGAGTTCGTGTTAGACTCTGCTCGCAAGACTGAACCTCCAAAGGCAATGCCGTGCACAACTAATAGGTGTTTCCTTTGTGATAAAGCAGGACATCGAGCTTCGGAGTGCTGGCGCCAGACTAAAGAGAACCCTGCAGGTCGTGGATAGTCCGGCAGAAAGGGACAAGGAGGTGAAGCCTCAAGAAGGAAAAATCAAAGACAATGTATACTGGCTCCGTCGCAAGCCGAAAAACCGACAGAAGAGCGTGGCGGACACGTCGTGCTTCAAGGTGGCGAAACAGTCCCAATAGTCAACAGGACGTTAATGATACAAGGGCTCAAATGTGACAGCGCAAATCTGCCAGTGGAAAGAGGCTTCCTCGAATCACAACTGGTGTCTGTCTTAGGAGACACTGACTGCAATACCGTGGTCATGCGACTCTCTTTGGTACCTGAGGACAAAATGACAAGAACAAAAAGCCCAGTGTTCTTGCTGGACCACACAATTCGCTACTTACCGGAAGCGATAGTATACTTAGACAGTCCATTCCTTACAGGTGTTGCGCGAGTTAAATGTACGTGAGACCCCCTGTATTATGTGGTATAGGGAAACATTGAAGGTGCCCATGCACCTAATGGCCTGGTCACTTCATGGTCTCCGCAGAAACATAACAGTGACAAGACGATTTACCTTACTAACAGGATGTCATCCGCCGCTCAAGCAGAGCTACCAGACATAGAGTGCCACACGCTGTCCATAGCTAAAGATGCAACTACCTTCTCAAGACATAAAGAAGACGATGAATCTGGCGCCGAGCTCATTGCTGTGACAAAGGAAACAAAGACATGAAGCTAGTTCGACAATGTCAACGACGCATTGCATGTGCCGCATTGACTCCTCCTCGGTGCTATGCTCTGCACCACCCGCACCTCAGAAGCACTCGCGGTTTGCATCCGCAAAGATGCGCGGGCCCACTGGGCTCACTCATAGATGCCTTGGCAGATGCCACTTAAAAAATTGTTATTGGCAGCGTTTCAAAATGCTTCGATTGATGGACATGGAGATTGCAGCACAAGTAGAGACGCTGACGAGGTTCATCCCGCAAGTGCTCATGTTGCCCCGCTCCCGACTTCAACGGAGGCTCTAGCTGCTTTCACCCTTCTACATTGCCACTGCGGCGCAATAGAGGGCACCGGCCTGTTGCTTGTGGATTGTTTAGACTATGTTGACGACTCCGTGTTTAAGTATGCAGCTGCCAATAAGAAGCAGGCTGCACTGCTCCAGTATTTTCAGTCAAATAAATAAATACTTTGTGTGAAGCTTCCAGTGAGTATTTACTGCGCCATGATTGGAGTGCGATCGGGGATCATTGTTTAAAGCGTGCGATTGGCCTATGCCGCGCCGACTTCACGTGGCTGACGAAGTCGCGCGCTCACAGCGGACGAAGTTGGCCCCGCCTAGACTAATTGTTCACGACTCAACGGAACGCCCGCTCCAAACAATGATCCTCGATTGTGCGTGCCCTTGGTTAATTGATTGATTTGCAGAAGTATTTGACACGCTTTTTACAGATTTTATATATCAAATTCTGGCTATATCGAACTATTTCACGATCACTGCACTGTTCGATATATATGGAGGTTTGACTGTACATACAGATACAAACATCAGACAGACATACAGACAGACGGATGGACATAGATAGACAGCTAAATAGCCCCCCAGAAAGTGTGTGAAGTATTCTAAGAAAGCTAGGGCATTAAATTTGGTAGATTTCCTAGACTTTCTTTGGCCGATGCAGCAAGAGCGGTCTTCCAAGTGCTTCAATGTGCACAAAGAGGTCACCCACGGCAACGTCACCTGCACAGATGAATCTGTGAATGTCGGCACTATGCGGCACATCCACAAATGTAGGCATATGCACGGTAGAATTTGTGGCGTCATCTTCATAAGAGATGACAACCAGCTGTGCCGCCACGATATGATGATCTGCGCGAAACTGGAAACCCAACAACCGATGCACGAGAGGTCTTGTACGTACACAATACTCATAATCGTGCATGTGTGTGGACACCTGCATCGAATAAAATCTGCAAGCTTTCAGGTGGCTAATGGATTCGATCTTCACACATGCTTTCGTGCTTTCAATACGCACTACTCTTGGGTGATTACTTTTGGAGGTACCTTTCACGAGATTCTGCAGACGTCAAAGTATGTGGCTGACCGTGCTCTTGGCACTGCACGAAGACAGCGACCTTGGAGCAGAGGTAAAAACGCTGTCAGCGGTATACGCCGATGCATCTGGTGATGGAAGCAGGCGCTACGGATAGAAAACACAGAGAGAAGGTGCAACAAGACGCCAGTGAAGAAGGGACAAAGATGGGCAGCGGTTGAGCGACGTGAAAGGGAGAAAGGGAAATGAAGAGCAGCAAGGGAAGGAAAAAGAAGCTTAGGAGGGAGCCCGGAAATCAATCGGAGCTTTCCGCATGCTAAGAGGCGGTCCCCGCTTTCTGACGGAGGGCATGGCGGCACAAGGGAGCAGCCGGAAGCTGGTAGCACTTCTCACCCGTCTGCCACTGGGTTCACAGTTTTGCGTGACTCATCGTACAAGACAGGATGTGCAAGAATCTCGTGTCATATAATCTAGGTTTTTAGTGCATTGCCTCTATGTGGAGTTTGCTGGGACTGCACTAATCCATCGTAAAAGCCAGGATCTTGTAAAATTGAGGGACATATTACCAGGACTCCACTGCAACTATAAGCCTCCCTCATGTAAGGCCAGCATCCAGTAAAAAAAATTGGAAAAAAGAGTTGTGAGCGTTACACGAGCAAATACAATATTTCGTGTATGATAGAATAAAATGCTTTCTTGACATTTAAGATACCAACACTTCAAGTGGCTTTCTTTATTAGACAGTTTTTCTCTTATATACCAGCAATGTTCTCTTCCAGGTGGGCAGCAGTGGGTCAGTGAAAATTCAGCTTTTTTTTTAATGGTCCTCAGGTGTGGGGAAATCTTAGAAAGAAAGGTCACATAGAAGTTAAGAGAATCACACTTTTCTAGTGTGATGTTGGCAAAAATTAGTTAGGAAATAGAGCCTAGGGAGTTGCATTCCCACCATGGAGCGCATGACCTTCCGTTGACGCAATGCCGCCATTTTCATACCATTGTAAAGAGGAGCGATCTCAATATCAAATAGCTATAACACTGCATTTTGCAGTGCAGAAGTAAAGAAAAAGAGGTGAATGAAAAATGAAAAAACTAGCAACGTGAATTGTTACTGCTGCTACACGCATACAGAAAGCCCTCCTATTGGCTGACGCATATTTGAATGAACAACACAAGTTTTCCGCGTATTTTCACAGCGATGAGATGTGCAGCTTTCACTGCACATCCGCTGTTCGCAAAAATTCACTAATGCGTGCACAGCATCAGAGCACCGAACACAATTCCTTCTGGGTTGGAATTTTTTTTTGTTTTTCTCTCCAAGTTTTGGGCTGCCAAGTTGTGATGCAGCCAATACATCAGTGCAGCCGTTACTTGAGATTATATGGTAGCCTAAGCTGACAGCGTTGTGGAGTCAAGGTGGCACACGCAATATCTGAACTTCGTGAAGTGAATTATGCTGTGTGACGAGCGAATGCAAAACACAGCTACAGAATCAACTATCCTGAAATCTCAAGTAGATATGACAGTCAAACATTAATTTAGACTACGCTCGTTACAATGGACCCATGTAGAACAGACTTTTGAATATAACGGACCATATTTCAACCTTAGTTTGGTCTGCCTATTTTATTAATGCAATGAAGTTCACTTTTAACGGACCGTGCTACAACGAATTATCGGCTACAGTGGACGAAATTAGCAGCAATTTTTGTCCAAATTGGGCATATAAAACGGACTTTTGCCGCGTCGAAATGAGCTGGCAACTGACTTGCAAGGGTGCAATATCTTGCGCTCGAAAGAGAGAGAGAAAAGCGGGGCGGAAGTAGGCTGTCTTTCGCACGCGAGGCACGGGGCGGAGGCGAGGGAAAAAGGGGAGGTTCTACTCCGGTGGCTGCTGCTAATGACACGGCCGTGCGGCTGCCATATCTTGAATGCGATCTGCAATGTGGACAAAGTGCACCCAGTGCAGGTAGCTTCATATGTGCTGTGCTTTCGACGTTTAGTTCGCGTTGAAGCGACACACAGCACGAAGGTCAATTCACTAGTTGTTGCTGCTGCACTTATCTTGTTTACTTTGCTATCGCAATCGATGCTTTGCCTTTCTACTGAAACTGCGACTTTTTCTGTTTGTTGTTTACTTTGGACATTCATCACTCACTCTTTGCAATAAAGTTGTTAGACATCGTGACGAAAGTTTTGGAAGTAAGGCGTCTTGGATATTACAGACTTCAGATAAAACGGACATTTTTTTTTGTCAGATTTTCAAGGTCCGTTGTAACGAGTCAACTGTATGACGAAAACTAACATCGGCAATTATCTTCGTTATATCAAAATCTTGTGACAATGACATTCTAGATTTTATGCACATAAGTAGAGGCACCGGTAGATTTTTTTCACACAGAAGGGGCGGCAAGATTTTCCTAATTATCAGGCAATCAGAAAAAGCAAATTTGAATGAGAAATCATTTTGTTGAATTGATATCTTCACATGAGTGGTACCTCACTCGTCGATCCTTGCTGTCAGCAGTGAGCAAATGGCCATTGGTGCTGCCTGTCACTTCAACGCTACGAAGCAGCAAGAACACAGCATGCACGAAGCTATCAACCCTCAGTGTTCCTAGACTTTCTACCCATGGAAGATTGCTTTATGAAGTTTCAAGATAGCACCTATGTAGCCGTGCTTAGCAACGCCACATGGAGCCACCACCAGAGTAGAGCGCCCTTCAGGTGCCTTGCACATGATGCAAGATGTGTGCTTCCTCCCCGCCTTCTGCTCTTGCACAAGCGAGCTCGAACCACCATCCTTGGCTCACCCTCTCACTCGCACCCACAGCATACTGCGCACGGCCACAAGGTTATCACACACGTACTTTATATGGTACATCACGGCGATAGCAGCAGCTGAAATGCACCTGGAGGGTCCATATAGTTGCTATCACAATAAATGTAAAATAAAATAAAAAGCACCTTTGATCCAGACATAGGAGGCGGCAGCAACAGCGAACAGAAGCAAGAACAGGATGAAAGCAAAGGTCTCGAGGTTGTTGGCTGTCACCCGCTTGACTCCAAACAAGATGGTGCGTAGCAGCTTGCCCTGGGCCGTGCCAAAGCTCGTCTTCAGCACGTATGCCACACAACCATTGTCCGAGGCTGGAAAAGTACAAACACCACTGTGACATCAAGCCGCTGGGGAGTTTGATATATCATGGGAACACACCACTACAGTCCTACATGATAAAAACATATTCAGTGTCAGCTGCACAACAAAAAGCACTCACAAATAAATTACACATTAAAAAAACCTTTCCAGGTGTGAACACACAAGGTAATGTAATACAAAGGTCAGTCAAATTAAAACCGCAAACGTGTAACAAAAAAGCAAAAAATGGCAGCAGTAGCTCATATGTTGGCAGGCATGTTCAGAACAGTGCACCAGATGTTCACTAGGTGGCAGTACAATGCACGTGCAGGTTTACAATAGGAGTTAAGAAAGTTTGGTTATGGAATTGACCGTTTTTTTTTTCCTTTCCTTTGTTTCTTTTTTACCATAGGTAGGACATTGGGCAATATAATAACAAGCTTGGTGGCGCAACCCACCCCCTGTTCCAAAGGGGACGCTCATAGCATCCATCCATCCATCCTGGTAGAGTTACTGTATAGCTCCCCTTAGGGAGCCACAGTTGCACCACTGTTTTCCATGCACCACTCGCAATGCCTCTAGCGATTCTAGCGTTCCTATTCACCAAACGTCATCATGTGGTCAAAACAGGCTCCATTGTGCTGCGGAGAAGCCAACAATCCGCAGGTGACGCCACAGCTCCGAAGGAACAGCCAACCAAGCACAATTGAAATCGGCACTACTATTAGTGTTTCTCATTCCTCAATGCCGCTGGTCAGAAAATACACGTGTTCACAGGTATTATCACGATTAAATTTCACAACCAACGTCACACAACACACTGACAGCTCTTGCTGCCAACGGAAGCAAACCCAGCGTCTGCCTCCTCCCTGTCGCCCATGCTTCAGGACGTTTGGCAGCGCCTCCAGCCCCGCTGTAGATCATCGAAACTAATCCAGCTACCGTATCGCCGTCGACAACATCATATGCGCAACCTATAAAGCTGCAACCACCGTCCACCACGCACTGTGGGCTTCGCGGCTGTGCCACCACACAGACCGCTAACCAGTTCATCCTGATCATGCAGGTTAGTAGTTGGTATCAAGCTCCTTCTAAAAAATCAAGTGATTACTTTTTGGTGCAGCTGCCAAGCCCACAGTGCTGCATTTTACTTATTTCTGAATGTATTGAAGTCATACGCGCCCTGCTACTGCTATCAGGGGACATAGAGACAAACCCCGGTCCTGAAAAAGCCGTCCTCGACGAACTAGAAAAATTGTCTACTAGCCAGGCCACACTAATATCCGAGATGCAGAGCCTCAAAACCCAGCTAACAAGCACAAACTGCACTATTGCTAATCTAAGCACCCGCCTCACAGACTTAGAAAATCTCTGCAAAAATCTTTTAGCTCTCTGAACAGAAGTTGACACCATTAGCACTAAGACCGGTCAACTAACACATCGTATGTGCGATATTGAAGAGCGCCTTGACGACCTCGAGAACCGTTCCCGGCGCAACAATTTAATATTCCATGGTTTTCCCGACACTAACCCGAAGGAAACATACGTTCAATCGGAGCAAATAATCATAAGCCACTGTCTTGAACGCTTTGGTCTTATAGTCGAGCCCCAACCTGCCGTGGTTGCTCAGTGGCTATGGTGTTGGGCTGCTGAGCATGAGGTCGCGGGATCGAATCCCGGCCACGGCGGCCGCATTTCGATGGGGGCGAAATGCGAAAACACCCGTGTGCTTAGATTTAGGTGCACGTTAAAGAACCCCAGGTGGTCAAAATTTCCGGAGTCCTCCACTACGGCGTGCCTCATAATCAGCAAGTGGTTTTGGCACGTAAAACCCAAAATATTATATTATTATTATATTATAGTCGAGCCCAAAGATATAGAGCGAGCACATCAACTAGGGCGTTAAACCACTAACCGCAAATGACCCATAATAGTGAAGCTTTCATCCTTTAAAACTAAAGAATCTATCCTCTCAAACGGTCCAAAACTAAAAGGCACAAATTTCAGCATTGGGGAAGACTTCACGCGCTCAGTTCGAACCGCCCGAAAACAGCTCATTGCCTTTGCTAGGAACAAATCCGTACCATTTTCATTACGTTACAAAACATTGCATATTGGAGCCCAGCTATATATCTTTGACACTGCACCAGGAATTGTCAAAGCCGTATTGTAGGGATCATGTCGCCGTCAGCAACCACGCCATCAGCACCATAAATGCGCAAGAGCGAATCTTTCATTTTCTGTACTTTATACTAACATACATAGTTTTCTTCCCAAACGCGTGCTCCTGTCTAATCTAGTACAATCAACCGGCAGTAGTATACTGATACTAACAGAAACATGGCTCAATGACGACATTTCAGATACGGAGGCACTGGCTGACTTGCCGAACTTTAACATTTTTCGCCACGACCGCAAAAATGCACGTGGCGGGGGTGTACTCATCGCCACTAACAAAGAACTATCATGCTCTCTAATCATTACATCTTCACAACTGGAATCGCTATGGGTAATGTGTCGTGCCCCTCCCGAAGCAATAATACTTGGGGTATGCTACAGGCCCCCTCGAACTGATCCAGATTTCGCCCTCGAACTTAATGAAATATTATCCCAGCTTACTAAAAAACACCCCAATGCACACATCCTCCTTTATGGAGACTTCAACTTCCCTAGCATTAATTGGCTCAATCAGGCTTCACCAACTTCAGGAAATACCGAAGCAAGCGAATTTATCAATGTTTGTCTCAACTTTGACCTCATCCAACAAGTAACAGAACCGACGCGCGTCACTTGTGAATCCTCAAACATTCTAGACCTTGTACTAACGAATAACCCCGAAAGCTTAAAATCTATCGCATATTTACGAGAAATCAGTGATCACAAAGTCATTCATACTACTTTTAACTTCGTCCCCAAAACATGTCCCGTCTTCCGCAAAACAATTCACTTATACGATAAGGCTAACTATGAAGCAACTAATAATGAATTACGAGATTTTCTGCCTGTTTTCCAATCCAATTTCGGTTCCCGTTCCCTCAATGATAACTGGCTAGTGATTAAAGACAAAATTACTGACCTGACTAATAAATTCATCCCCAAGGCGAGCTTTCTTGCCAATAAAAATAAACCATGGTTCTGTAAAAATTTAAAAAGACTCGAAAATAAGAAAAAGCACCTTTTTCGTACTGCGAAATGTGATGGAAGTCCGAGCGCATGGGACAGGTACTATTCTGCGGAAGACGCTTATTACACTGCAATTCGGAAAGCGCAAGAAACATTTTATCATAACGACTTAGCTAAAATTCTAAAAACTAACCCTAGAAAATTTTGGGAAGTCATAAACCCGCAACAAACACATGACGTCACACTTACAAGCGATAAAGACGAAATTATGAGCGATGCTGTTTGTGCTGACACTTTTAACATCGAATTCTCATCCATATTCACTGAAGAAGCCGACTTGCCTCTTCCTACGCCACCTACTGCGACACTGCCAATGATGGCCCTTGTTGAAATTTTTGTCGCTGACATTTCATCACTCATTGACAAATTAAAACTTTCATCATCGGCTGGTGTCGACGATATTAACTCAAAACTGTTAAAAAATACTAAAGAAATAATTGCAGTGTATTTTTCGATGCTCTTCTCACTTTCACTTGAAACAGGAACCTTACCAGACGACTGGAAAGAGGGCAAGGTCATTCCAGTCCACAAATCAGGTAACAAACAATCCCCCCTAATTTACTGCCCCATTTCTCTAACAAGCGTCCCATGTAAAATTATGGAACACGTCATATACTCTCACATTATGCACTTCCTTGACACTAACAATTTTTTTCATCCTTCCCAGCACAGATTCCGTAAATCTTTATCTTGTGAAACCCAACTTGTCATATTTCTTCATGATCTACACTCTAATCTCGACCTCAACCTTCAGACCGATGCAATCTTTCTCGACTTCGCAAAAGCATTCGATACAGTATCACACAAACGCCTTATACTAAAACTCTCCCAGCTGAATTTGCACCCTAACGTTTTCGCATGGATCGTAGCATTTCTCAACAAACGCTCCCAGTTTGTTTCAATTAAAAGTAGCCGCTCCAGCTCCCTCCCTGTAACATCCGGCTTCTCCCAAGGATCTGTACTCGCACCCCTCTTATTCCTCATATATATTAACGACCTGCCTGTACATGTATCCTCCCATATCCGTTTATTTGCCGACGACTGTGTCATCTATCGCACAATTACAAAGATTTCTGATCAAACTGCACTCCAACATGACCTTAACCTTGTACAACAGTGGTGTGATCTTTGGTTAAAGAAGCTTAATCCTACTAAATGCAAGCTCGTTTCCTTTCATCGCAAACTTAATCCCCTATCATTCTCATACATAATCTCCCACTCCACTGTCGAAACAGTTCAAACATACAAATATCTAGGTGTCACCTTATCCTCTGACCTTTCATGGAACGCGAACAGATCCCTCGGTTTTTTAAAGCGTCATTTGCGTCACGCACCATCAGACATAAAACTTCTCGCATACAAATCACTCATCAGATCGAAACTAGAATATGCAGCGTCCATCTGGAGCCCGCACCAGGAATACTTAAGAAACGAACTAGAATCTGTACAAAATCGTGCCACTAGGTTCATCCATTCTTCATATTCATACGACATAAGCATATCATCCCTAAAACGTAAAACTGATCTTGCTAATCTTTCTGTGCGTCGCCACATCGCCAGTCTTTGTTTGTTCCACAAATTATTTCACAGTCCGCTCAATCAAGCACCGTATATCATCCCACCGGCGCGCATATCCCCCCGTACGTCCCATCCTTACTCAATCGCACGCGCACGTGCTCGCACCACTACTTTTGCAGCCTCATTTTTTCTTCGCACAGCAGTGGACTGGAATGGCCTTCCCCAGAACATTGCAGCCATCACGTGTTCATCAACTTTAGCGGACAATTAACTACATTTGTTTCTCATGAAGATCACTCTCTGTAACCTTGATTTGTAAACCCACCCCTTATGTAATACTCCCTAATTGGGGTCTTTAAGGTAGTAATAAAGTGATGTGATGTGATGTGATAGCAGTATGGCGAGGTGTACAAAAAAAAGTTTTTTTTTTTTCATCGAAGCACGGTGCTGCAGAAGTTTTGCAATTTGATGTACCTACATGAAGTTAACTTGTATAATAAACACACAACGCATGCAGTCTTAGAGCATGTGTCTGCTACATATGAGACCCATAATAGTGCTAAATATGTCCGTGACGTGTAAAACACAATAAGGACATGTTGTCATCATTTGAATCAACATAGTATTGCAGGGATAAATGCAAACAATGTACGAGTGCATGCGATTCGTAGGTTCATTCATCTGAATTTTTTTATTTATTTATTTATTCCGTACTGCCAGCCTGTTTTAGAGGCCCTAGGCAGGAGTGGGATACACATATAGGCTTTAAAGCCAATAACATGTGAAACACAAGAAAGAAAGAAAAAGAGAAAAAGAAAAAAAAAAGGTGGAAACAAGCAAAGCGTCATCTTGGTACAATGCAAAAGAAAGAAACAACAATAAAAAGGAAGGAAGATATCAAAGAATTCTGCAATACAGCACATGTTTACACAATGGCTTATATACATACACACACAAAGAAATTAACGGTGCCCTTAACATGATATGATCTATATCACATAGTGTATGGATTAGGATAGAAATCGTGGGAAACGTTTCAGTTCATAGATTAATGAGTGCGTGCATGAAGGACAATATGGTGGAGCTTTGAAGAACGTTTTCAGGCAGGGCGTTCCAGTCATGGATGGTTCGGGGGAAAAAGGACTGCGTAAATAATGTGGTATGGTGCGAATACTCGTCTAACCTGAATGAATGTGATGAACACGTTGGGCGCCGGCTACAAGGGGTAATATACAATTTTTTATCTAGTTTTACATGTTCTCGATGAATTAAATATAACATTTTGAGCCTGTCTCGATACCGTCTTGCCTCTAGGGTTTCCAGGTTCGCCTGCTGTAAAAGAGCACTAACTGATGTATGACGGCGGTAGGAATTAAAAATAAACCTGACTGATTTCCGCTGTATCATTTCAATCATATCTTTGCTTGCTTGGGTGTAAGGATCCCAGACAGGAGTAGCGTACTCTAACAATGGTCTCATAAAAGTCTTGTATGCTAATAATTTGATATTACATGTAGATTTAGCCAAGGTCCTCCTCAGGTATCCGAGCTTATTCATGGCTTTCTTTTTAATGTGAGCTACATGACTATTCCACCTAATGTCCGACGTAATTACTAAACCAAGGTATTTATATTCTGTAACAGAGGATAAGTTATGGCCATTAATGCTGTATACAAAGGGTAACGGCTTCTTTTTGCGTGTGATGATCATTGATACTGTTTTTGTTAGGTTAATGTTCATTTGCCACTCTAAGCACCAAGTCGCTATTGCTGATAAAGATGAATTTAGGATCGTCTGATCTGCCTCGCTGTGAATTTCATGATAAAGTACGCAGTCATCTGCAAACAGTCGAATTTTAACTGGTATATTATGCACTATATCATTGATAAAAACTAGAAAGAACAGAGGGCCCAAGACTGATCCCTGTGGGATTCCAGATTGTACATCGGATAAGTCTGATTTCGCATCTTCAACAACGACTGTCTGTCGCCTGCCCGTAAGATACGCCTCAATCCAGTGAAGTAGTTGCTCACTACTTAAGTAGTGAAGTATTTAGCTTCACTACTTTGCACACAAAGAATGTTGGATGTGACAGCACTGTTTTTTGAATAAGCGCACTCATGTCTTTTCAGCTGTCAGGAACCGTGGTCACATGCATGCCTAATAAGAATTACTACTAATCTTTATATTGTGCACTTTCCATAGAAATCGGAAAAGCTCGCAGACGTTTTCACCATGCGCATAAGATAATAAGGTGTGCAAGAATAAAATTCAGGCTCGTAATAGTGAGGTGACAGATAGACTTGTACTGCAAAGTAACAAAAAATGAAAAGTGAAAAAAAAAAAATGCTGATGACATTGCCGCACGAGCACGGCTTCTATGTGTATAGGGAGTGGTTTTCCCGCATAACTTTGGAGCCCAAGATGGCATACGTTGGTGCAACTCCAGCTCCCTAAAGGGAGCCTATACAGTACCTCTAAGTGCAGGCACATCGACACAGGAACAATGTAAACATGGCCGCCCCACCAGCAACTTGCACCAGGAAGCAACAGCGTTGCTATTCGGTTTCTGCGTAGTTAAGGTGTGAAGTGTATTGAAATTCATTGCAGAATGAAGGTCCAGTATAGTGATGCATGTGTGCCACAACGGAACATCTACGAATGGAGTCGTCACAAATTCGCAAACGGGGTGATGTCCGTGGCCAATGCTCCTTGTCCAGGGCAGGCACAGCCCAGTGTGACTCCACAACACATTGTAGTCATTGAAGCCATTGTGATGGTAAACCACAGAGTGATGCTGGACGACACTGAAGCAACTGTAAACATCTGTCATGGCATGATCATTGTGCATGATGCGCTCAGATTTCACAAAGTGTCTGCAAGATAGGTGGCCTGGCGGCAGACTCCTGAATTGAAACAGCGACGTGCTGATGCGTCTGAACAACTTCTGAAGCGTTGGAACAAGAAGGGGATGCCTTCCTTGCAAGAATCATTACTGGGGACGAAACCTGGGTTCATTACCACCAACCAGAAATGGAGTGAGTAAGGAATGGCGCCATTTCTTATCACCCAAACCAAACAAGTTCCGAACATAGCCATCAGCAGGAAAGGTTATGCTGACACTCTTTTCGGATGAAAAAGGCGTAATTTTGGAGCACTACACATCACGAGCGACTATCATCACTAATGAATCATACTCTGACCTCCTAAAAAATCATGTTCAGTCTAAAAATACTACAATAAACTTCAACTTCAATCAAATTGAAATGCCAAGGATTGCTGTCTGTGGGTGTTCTGTCGCAACATAACAATGTATGGCCCCATACGGCCCGTGCAACAATTATGACAATAACAAACCTGAAGTTTGAGTGTCTTCCCCATTCACCATTTTCACCAGACACTTCCATATGTTCGGACCACTGAAAGAAGCCCTGGGCGGCAAGAAGTTTCATTCTGATGATGAAGTACGCCACGCAATGTATGAGTAGTTGCACACACTCCTAAACAAAATATTTTTCTACCACAATATAGGCACTTTGTAAGCACTGGAAAATTTGCATTGAGTGTGATGGAGATTATGTTGAAAAGTAATACAGCTTTCTGCCAAGTATGTACAATAAGTAATCTTTTAAAGAACATTTGCAGTTTTCATTTAATTGACCCTCGTAGATGCCACACAATGCAAATACAATACAAAGTGCAATCAGACAACCCTTACAGAACTCAGTTGCTACACTAAAATTCACTTTTCTTTATTAGTTATAATATATGCTGAAAGATTTGTGTTATATCTTTCAACATGAACCTGTACAGACTACACCAGCAAGGGCTCCTACTTAATGGTAACTTGAGCTACCCAATGCAAATTCATTTACAGTGAAATCTCGTTGCTGCAAACACCACATTAATGAATTTTTCAGATTAACGAACATTTCAGAAATCCCCTGCTGACTGCTTATAGTTTCAATATGAAAGTATTTCAGTAGTACAAACTTAAAATTCCGAACTTTTCAGAATAACCATCGTAATTCAGTTTCCGTGTCATGTTAACGCCAAGGCACTACAAGTTCCTATCTTGAAATCTCGGGATTCTTAGCTTTCAGCGTATCCTCCAAGGTCGCTACAGCAGTAGGCTAATAGAAGGCACAGTGCAAAACAAAACAATGAATGTTGCCTTGCTCAGATGACAGCTATGTCCAAGCACTGGAGTTCTGCTTTTTATTGTGGAAATTTGAAGGCTGGGACATGTGCCAGGTCTCCTTGGTGCACTCACCTGTCGTCGTAAAATGCTGTAAAGGTTACCCACGCGATTTGAATGGGCTTCATATTTTTTAACATAGTACCCTTCCTGCACCAGCTACACACCTAGTAGCTAGCTCTTGGCTCAGCAGTATTCCAAAGTTAATATTAAAAAAAGGATCCCACCTTTACTATTTGCGCACAAGTTAAGGAAAACTCAATGAAAAATAGGTCACCGTTATTAAAACAAAGCACTTCTTACAAGCACATAACAGTCAATGGCTCTATCCAAGTATATTGACACATGTACTTATTTAACCCTGTCTTGGGGACTGCATTTCACCTGCGAAGAAATGTTTAAACGTTATCGCTCAGCACAGGACGCCTACATGTAGTATCAGAAGTTTCTTGAATGTTTTCAATAGTTCTCTCCGTTGAATGTAGTCACCGAACCTTCTGTAATCAGATTGCATGCGTGACACGAATTGTGTAGTAGTTTCTTGAAGGCATGCAGGCACCAACGATTACCCTGGAACTTTCAACAAGTCATGTCTAAAAGCAGACGGGCTTGACCCGCAGATTACATTTCAACAATCGCTGATTGTGCTCTCTGCTATTGTACTGTGAATGCAACTTTTCTTTTGGGCGCATTGGTGGGCCCAACAAAGAGTTATTTTATTGATTCACAGTTTTACTACTGTGTTCTTCACCATCACTACAGCCTGAAATTTGGTAGAGCTGCCATTGACCCGCCGCCACAAGACAATCGGGATGACGATGCCTTTCCGGGAACAATACGCAGTGAAGACTTTGCTAAACAGCAACAAGCAAACCTGGAGTTAAAAACTTTGTCGAGTACTTGGAAGGCAACACCGCCATTTTCACTAGGACATTTAGGCAAGAATTGTCGTTTTCTCTGCAAAACAATGTCCTCGTAAAGAACTTTTCACCAGCCCACGCCAGCTACCTTCTTGTTGTGCCCTGACTCAGCATTGCATCCAGAGGTTCTGCATGCCCTACATGACGATCCAACTGCTGGGCGCCTCGGATTCTCCCATATGATCAGAAGTATTACTGGCCGGGCCTGACCGCCAGTGTTGCCCACTACGTCAGGACATGCCGAGACTGCCAATGGCACAAGTCATCACAAACAAAGCCAGCAGGATTGCTGCAGCCAATCAAGCCACCTTTCAGACCATTCCAGCAGATTGGAATGGACTTGTTGGGGCCATGTCCGACATCAACATCCGGGAATAAGTGGATTGTCGTGGCTACCGACTACCCTACCCCCTACATTGAAATAAAATCCCTGCCTAAAGGTAGTGTGGCTGAAGCAATGAAATTTTTCCTAGAGAATATCCTGCTCTGACATGGTGCCCCGGAAGTGTTCAACGCCAACAGAGCAACAGCTTTCACAGTGGAGCTTACCCAAGCGATTCTGCAACAGAGCTTAACGGGACCCTGAAACGATTTTGACAATTTTGTACAAACATACTGAGTTGTTAGAGTAGGTCCTTCTGATCATGAATTGACGCATCTAAGTGCTCCGCGTAAAGCGTGTAATTTAATATAAGGTTTTAAAAATGTACATCGCTGCCGATCACAGCACACTTCTCGGCAGAATTTTCAGCCACCCCTACCCATAGGACGTAAATCATCCAATTGACGTCAGTAGGGCGAGCCATCCGATTGGCTGCCCAGGGCGCATAATGGATAATTTTTCCACCTTTATAGTGAACAAATAATGTTCGTAAGAGTTGGAATGTTAGTTAATTTGTTTCTATAGAAACAAAGTAACAGAAAGAGAAGGCACAAGAACAATTTCTCACTACACTTAAGCACTTCCGGCACACAGCAAGCGTCGCCTGCTTGTGTAACAACATGCTCCATTTTGACAAGAGCTCCACAGTCAGAGTCGGTTTTAGTCTTTCGCAGGCACTATGATTCGACTTTGTTGCGTTGTGGACTGCAAATGCAGCGACTGGCAATATGTCAAGCTGCGACGTGTCCCTTTGCGAGACAGCAGACGAGCGGAATGGCTGCAGCACATCAGACTGCCGCTATCTGATCGGCGGCAGGATTTGCATGTTTACGGCCGCCACTTTACAACAAAAGATTACTAACGCAATAGCGTTTCGTGAGTCCGGTATTAGGGTAAACGTAAGCGCAAGAGAACAGGGCCTGACCGTTTGACCGTGTCATTCACAAGATAAGCAGAAGCGCAAATGTGAATGGTCTACATGGTGCAGCCACCTGGTGGCACAGAGCTCAACCACACACAGTAACAGTAACGAAATGTATTCTTTGCTGCTGGTGTAAATTTTTCACAGGAGTGTAATTGTTAGCACATTTTTGTAAATGTTTAAGTTGTTTTACACCTGGTTAGAGCAATATTAGCTCTTTGTTTGGCTGGTTAAGCTCTGCGCCAATGGGTGGCTGGACAGTGGAGACTGATCAGGCAGCTGACCTACGTCTACGCCAAAGTTCCTTCATCAGCTTGAGTTTATGCCTCCACCGTTCCGTAGAAATGCCCAGCTCGCCTGTGGTTACTGGAGTACTAGACACGTTCAGTGCTGCGAATGAATGCTCGCAACGCGCGCTGCTTCGATAGCTCTCGCTTGGGGTCGATTGCCAAGCAGCCATAGAAGCAGCTGGCGAAGAGTTAAGAGGCTTCGCGCGCACGCTCCTAGAGAACCGGAAGTCGATGACAGGACGTGCCATTATGACGCAGAGCCAGTGAAGGCGAAGCTTCGCCCCGATCACTTGGTGAATGAGTTGAGGAGAACATGCATGACTATGGAGGACGGCAACTTGCAATCGTCCGTAGCTCTCTTAATAAGAGGCGCTTCACACAAATTGTGGTGCGAATGATTAACTTTAGCTGTACCCTATGCGTCTAAAAAATTTGTCCGAACCGTTTCAGGGGCCCATTAACAAGCCACAGGGGGACAACTGCTTACCACCCGCAGATGAATCATCTTATGGAGAGGCTGAACAAGGCCCTCGCCAACATGTTGGCAATGTACTTCAACGTCGAACACAAGATGTGGGATACCATCCTTTCATATGCATTCGCTTACAACACGACAGTGCAAGAAACAATGCAGGTCCTGCCACTCAAGCTGGTTTACGGAAGGAGCTCCATGACAACTCTCGACACCATGCTGCCACATGTCACGAACAAAGAGAATCTCATCACCGCCTATCTACACTGCACGGAAGAAGCCCGACAGCTCGCCCGCATGCGCATCAAGAACCAGCAGAGGATCGACAGCTGGCACTACAATCTTCGATAACGCTACGTGGAGTATCAGCCCAGCACTGTGTGTGGGTTTGGACTCCAATATGCCCATGAAGACTTAGTGACAAACTTTTGTGATGCTATTTCGGACCCTACAAGAACATCCGACATATTGATGCACTGGACTATGAGGCCGTGCTAGACCGCGTTTCGCAATCGCAGTGGTGCCGCTCAAGGCCTGAAATAGTCCATGTTGTGTACCTTAAGCCCTTCTACCAGCGCTAACTAACTTAGGAGCTTTGTTTGTTTGTTACTTTTGTTTACTGTATGCACTTTAGTTTCTTGCTCTCGTGTTAGTAGCATTGGGACGATGCTTTTAAGAGGGGGCATTGACACGTGTACTTCCTTATCCTTTTCTTGGGGACCGCATTTCACCCGCTAAGAAATGGTAAACGTTATCGCTCGGCACAGGACACACCTCTATGTATCAGAAGTTTCTCTAATGTCATCGATAGTTCTATACATTGGTTGTTGTCACCAAACCTTTCGTAATCAGATTGCATGTGTGACACAAATTGTGCAGCAGTTTCTGGAAGGCACATGGACACAAGCGATTTCCCTGGAACTTTCAACGAGTCATGTATAAAAGCCAACGTGCTTGACCTGCAGATCAGAGTTCGACAATCGCTGACTGTGCGCACTGCTATCATTGTACTCTGAGTGTAGCCTGTCATTTTGTGGGCACAGGTTTGCCCAACAAAGAGTTTCGTAATTCACTGTTTTACTACTGTGTTCTTCACCGTCACTACAACATTACAGTTGTATTAATGTTTGGCTTTCACGCTCCCACCGTGCTTTAATTGCATGGTCCTTTTCCTGATACAGTCTAACCCACTTATAACGATACCAGTTTTAACAATATATTGGATATAATAATGAGCAGCCGATGCACCCTCAGCTTTTGTATGTGTTCTATGGCAGAATAAACCACTTACTACAATGCTCCCATGCCACGTTGTCAGTTATAACAATTATATCTGGCTATTGGTTGTATTCACCGAAAGGGAAATGAATGCAAAGAGAACCACAAGAAGTGCAAGCCATTTCGTCACACTCACCTTTGTGCTGCGCACCCCGCAGGACAGGTCTCTCCCGTCTCCCTCGCGTTGTTTTTGTCGGATGAGTGAAACGCCAAACAGGACAAGGGCAGCAAAGGCATGCCGTGCAGGGTGCGCGGCACAATGGTGCAGACACCAAGTATCCAGACTTATTTCTTATAGCCAATGTGGAATGGGAACATTGTAGTAGCCATTTATTTAAGCAGCAGACACACAGAAGTTGAAAGTACACCAGCTCCTGATTGTTACATCCGAGTATTGTTAAAACTGGTAATGCTATAAGTGGGTTCGACTACACTGTATTTACTCGCATACTGTTGGCATCCCTAAATTATCACTGGTTCTCTGAAAAAAAAAACTTTTTCTTGGATATTTTGCTCTCCCTGTCCTGCCCTGAAGGAGTCAGTCAGCGCATGTGCACAAGCAGCAGCAGTGTTGCCACAATATACAACAACCTGCGCGAAACTGGAAACCCAACGACAGTCGCACAAGAAGTCTTATGTGCTCGCGCCTAAACAAAGCTCTAAACTCCATGCAAGAACACGTGTATCCGATACGGCGGGTATCCTTCCAGTAGGCGATCCGTTCTATCTCCGCACATACTCTCATGCTTTCAATAAGTACTAGGGCACTACTCACGGGAAATCACTTTCAGAGCTAGTTTCGCTTTTGCAAGATTCGACATCGGATGCGTCGAAGTGTGCAGCCGACAGCGCGGGCGCGCTCCCCTTCCTAGCGGAGGGGACGGTGTCGTGAGAGAGCTACCAGAAGCTGCGGTGCTTCTCGCATGTCCAGGTTCGCAGTGTCGCGCGAATCGACGGGACGTGTGTAATTTTTTGTCGTATAATGAAGGTTTTTAATGCATTGTCTCATGGGGAGTTCACCAAGGCTGGTAATCCGACCGAAAGCCCAGGACGTTGCAAAATCAGGAGACGTAGAACCGGGGCCCCACTGTAGACGTTATTTGAGAAGTGTTTGCGAAAATTTCGCATAATTTGCACCCCCCCCCCTTTTTGGAGCCCTAAAATTAAGGGGGGGGGAGTGCACAAATTAAGTGAGTAAACATGGTACTTCTTGTCTGGTCAAAATGCTTGTATGTTTGTCCTCTCTGCTTTTTTTTTTTTGTGCAACCCAGTTACAATGGGTTTTCCTTGGCACTTGAATATTGTTATAAGTGTGTTTGACTGTATTGGGGTCACCATTTGGGTCAAACACGCGCATGCTGACTGATCAAGTTCAAATTATCTAGCAAAGGCCAATTTTATGATCGAAATAATGAAAGTTTTGGGCCCATAGAAAACCATGGGCACCAACTGGGCCCTTCGATTGGGATCTAATTAACCAAAAACTCAAACAAACATAAGTTGAATTGATAAAGTCTACTGTACTGTGAAAAACTGTGAAAGAAACATTCAATGAGGTGAAGTGCTTTTCTTCCCCCCCTAACCACCACTGCAACCACTACCAACAATGCACTCAGTAGACAGCCTGAAAGCCTCATGAATGCAGATAACCCCCCAACGCCGCAACTATTTTCATGTAAATGCCTGAGTTCATCTTCAAAGTTATTTTTTGAAGCAACAAATACCTGCAGTGTTCAAACAAAACACGAACATAAACATGGCTTCCAATGGCAATCTTGCCAGAAACAGAGGCAGGTCAGAGCTGTATAACCATAAAGAAAGAGGGTTGCAGAGGCCAAACGCGGATGTGCCACTCTGATCGACAAAAGACCACAACTGCTTTTATTTTCCACATGTGAGACGCATTGTTGAATTCTGTGACCACCATGACACTTCCTACACAATTTTGTACATAACTGTTAAAACTAAGCTATGGTAGTTTCTTGTTTGCCACTGACCTATTTAGCTTCACTCATGTGGCTCATTGTGAAAAAGGATTTTGTTTTTCTCTGCAAAGAGCAAGCAGTGTCTTAAGGGATTATACCAGTTCTCTTAAAGGGCCATTGAACCACTTTTTATCAAAGTGGTGAAATGCATGTGAAGTTAAAATAGCCTATTTCAGAAATACTTTGCCGCAAAAAGTACTTCAATGCATTGAGCAGAAGCGGCATTATTGGAAATCACACGCATCCTTTGCAGAGCTTCCTCTCCTTTTTCAATGCCTCGCACTGTGAAGGCTACAGCAAAGCAGGGTGTGCCTACAACGATTCATCTACTAAACGTCACCGTGGTGCACAAGTCAAATTTGATTTTGCATGTTAACGTAGATGCCACTGCTTACGATTTTGATGCCTACAACGTACCAAACGTAAGCCAAACGCAGTTGTCCTCACCAAGCCGCAGTGCGCTCAGCCAGTGGACTTGTCACAGCACCCCACGGTGGCCGCGGTATTTACGCTACTTAGCAGACCGCAGCTACATGGAACTGCATAGCACATATGCAGTGTTTGCTTCTTGCACGACAGGGCTTGAGTGCATGCTTGCGCTCATATGCTCCAGTCTGACCGTGCTACGTGGTCCGGACCAACTTTGTCCTTCACCAGCTTGACCGACATACAGTAGCCACATCCAACTTGCACATTATGAAGCGCTATCGCTAGTCCGCCAAGGCACCTAACCAGGAGCGGCCAGGAGTGAGCGTGCACTGGAAAGCATGCCTGTGTTCTGGCCTTAGGTTTTGCAAGGTTCGAGGCAAGCTGAGTACTCAAAATTAGTCGAAATCAGCAAGACCCAACGACTACTACACTGATAAGTAGAGTGGCCAAACTTTAATTCCTATGTGAGCGGCCACAGCCTATCGTGAGCGGACGATAGTCAGCTTCTTCCAGAAGTACGTTTTATTATCAAAAGTCGAAAGATTTTCACTTACTTCTGCCTGTTTACTTCGTCAATAAATATACACAGTAACAGTAGGAAGAAGTGCACTGATCCAAACATGCTTCTTGATTGCTGTCAGCTATATTATGTTCTGCAGTGGACATAAAATAGGCTGCCACTGATGATGATTGACCAATTAGCAGCCGCGTATCGGAATCTGCTATATATGATAAAATAATGTTTCCAGAAAAGAGCGAGGATGAGGTTTCCGTTTGGGAGAAAGGCTACTTTGCACTGCACTTGCGAGCTCCACGCATCGCGCACAACTGCCAAACTTGGCCGAGATGTTCACAGCAGTGTATGCTATCCATTGACTGTTTTTTTTTCACCAAGCTCGAGGGGCAGTTCAGGACCCCTTTAAAATCTCAGCGATTGCTCGACTTATCAACGTCTCGCAAACGTGATGAGAGAGCACTGCAAGCCTCCATTTTCCTTGTACATGCTTGTCGCTAGACGCTGCTGTACAAAAGTTGTTTTCTTTTGCTGTTCTTAGAAAAGTCCCCTCACATCCAAAGATGAGCATTGTTGCGTTGCGCAAACTTGCTGTGACCCTCTAGATTTCAGAAACATTAACAGGTGGCAGATCATCCCAAACCTCACAGTGAAACTGTGCAGAAGGCGCCGGCTACATGAACAGTGGTGATAGAGTCACGTGACATGCGTTCCTTTCGTCTGTCATGCATGTTGCCATCACGATAACCCACCTGCTGTAAAGTTGGGAAAGCCCTTCAGTATTTTGGAGAACTGTAAAGCAAGAAATGCACTTGGTTCTATTCAACAAAAAATTCTACTGATAAAAAAAATATCTTCCAGACTTTCATATACTAGAACTGAGCTGTAATCAGTGCTAGTATACTTATTTGGTGTTCTCTTTAAAGAGTAGACCAGTCGTACCATATATCTCGATTTCTGGGCACCTAAGTTACTGATAAGAGAATACATCTACTTAGCACAGGTAGTGACTGCGGATCCGGATCATGAGACTGAAATAATCAGAAGAATAAGAATGGGCTGGGGTGCGTTTGGCAGGCATTCTCAGATCATGAACAGCAGGTTGCCATTATCCCTCAAGAGAAAAGTTTATAACTGCTGTGTCTTACCAGTACTCACGTACGGGGCAGAAACCTGGAGGCTTACGAAAAGGGTTCTACTTAAATTGAGGACGACGCAACCAGCTATGGAAAGAAGAATGATAGGTGTAACGTTAAGGGATAAGAAAATAGCAGATTGGGTGAGGGAACAAACGCGAATTAATGATATCTTAGTTGAAATCAAGAAAAAGAAATGGGCATGGGCAGGACATGTAATGAGGAGGGAAGATAACCGATGGTCATTAAGCGTTACGGAATGGATTCCAAGAAAAGGGAAGCGTAGCAGAGGGCGGCAGATAGTTAGGTGGGCAGATGAGATTAAGAAGTTTGCAGGGACAACATGGCCACAATTAGCATATGACCGGGGTAGTTGGAGAAGTATGGGAGAGGCCTTTGCCCTGCAGTGGGCGTAACCAGGCTGATGATGATGATGATGAAGTTACTGATAGCTTGCTACATCTGCAATCGCCAAGCCAGCGCAACCCGCATCCACATCGCTGCTGAACGGGCCTGCGTAGAGGGCTACGAGCAACAAAGCAAGGCCGCTGCGCAAAGCCTGGAGCATTCTAGTCCCGGTGGCGCAACACAGCGGGACCTCGGGACCATCACATGGGCCATAAATATACAGTGGTGCTCGTGGACAGATCACTTGGCAGCAGTGACAGCATGTCGATCACAACTACTAATTGGGCCCTGCCTCATGTTGCAGGTTAGACAGTTTTCTTTTTTTTTTTTTTCGCCTCATTAAATCCCTTATAAGTGCTGCTGTCACTGCTGCCACAGTGTGTTGCGAAACGTATTTGCGCTGGCTCTCGGTGACTAAGAAATATAGAAGGAAATGCAAAAGTGTTTCCAGGAGTTCAAGGAGGAGCTTCGAAATGAATTCAAAAACCTCCGAGAATCTCAGGAAGAAGTGTCTGTCTAGAAGAAAGAAATTTTCGGGCAGATAAAGAAGAGATGAAACGCAGCATGACTTTCGTTAGCAATGGCCTAAATGAAGCTAATAAGAAGCTTGAAGCCTCCCCAACTGAAAATAAGCTACTTCAAAAAGAAAACGAAGTGCTCCGAATGCAGGTCATCGCTATCGGAAGCGACCTTGCTACATGCCAAACTGACCTCGTGAAGTCAGAGCAATACTCGCGCAATCGGAACCTGGAAATCAAAAACGTCAAAGAAAACCCAAATGAATGCCTTCCAGATATCCTCAGCAAAATTGGCAAGGAAATTGATGAGCCAATTTCAGTCACTGATGTAGACGTATGTCTAGGGTTTCAACAAAAGATAAAAATTTAAAAAAACATTGTGGTCCAGTTCGTGAGGTGAGATAAGCCGAACAAGGTTCTTGAAAAAGCATGCAAAACAAGGCTCACAAACGCAAAGGTGGGCCTGCTGAATGAATCGTCGTCGGGTTCATCGACAGACGAGGCCATGAGCATCTTTGTTAGTATATGAAGACTTTTGCCCATGGCTGTAGCGTGGAAACGAGAAGCGCGATGGAAATTTGTTTGGGTTACAAACAGCAACATTTTTGCACATTGCAACGAGAAATTGCAAGTTGCAGCAATAAAGCGTGAAAATGATCTCGGCAAGATCTGCGCAGACGGCTAGAAATGCCACATTTTCTTTGGGCAGTCTGCTTCCAGTGCCAGCACCAAGATGGCTGCCGATTGTATTCTTGAAAATATAACAAATCTTGTACCCTGTGAACTACACAAACTGTTTAAACTCTTTCACCTTAACACGAGATTCATTCAGCAGAAATATGATGACATTACTGCTTTGTTAGAATCATTCAAAGTTTCTTTCAATGTAATCATGTTCACAGAGACTTGGTACAATAACTGATCATTTTGTTTTACCCTGTTACAATCATTTCTTTTTAAATCGTCAAGATAGCAGAGGAGGAAGGGTGTCGATACAGGTAGCAGTACCAGGTTTTGACGTCATAAGTGAATTTAGCGTTGTTACTAGAGACTTCGAGGTCATCTGCATTAAACGGGGTAAAAGTGTGTTTGCCGTGTTGCACAGACCAATAGTGGCAATTTGCCATGTTCTTAAAGGGCAACTCCGGTGATTTTTCAGTGTCCACTGATCTTAATAAAATCTTGAATATATGTTCTCTTTTGCACTCTAAATATCTGTGCCAAACAAAATGGCTGCAAGTCATTTAGTTTTCCTGAAAATGAATTTCAAAGATTGGTTTCGTGTTCCTGACTGATGAATTTTTACTGGCCACCCTGTGTTTGTGACGCCAGAGACTACACCACCACTGTCGCTGAAATCGTTGCTGAAATTGTCGCTGTCTAGTTCGGAAGATCTGTAAAAGCTCTGTGTCGTCAGGAGTAATCATCATGCGCTTCGCTTCTTTGGCGTCACATGTACTGCGTGTTTAGTATGCATTCTGCGTGTTTACATTATGGTAGTGCAGGATATGACGTCATCGACTCATCGTGACATCACACGAAGCAGCTACCCGTTTCGGTTTCAGTAGCTCGTTTATTGTTATTTAAAATTATTGATGAATTTCTAAGCAAATTGTAGCACCTTACCAGTGACAGGACTGTCAATGCCATTTGAAAATGACAATCTCCTAATATGGTAAAAAAAAACGTCGGAGTTGCCCTTTCAGTAGCGTTGTTAAGCGGAGATACGGGCAGGAAAAAACGAAGTGGACAGGACAGATGAGCATCTATCCTGTCCACTCCGTTTCTTCCTTCTCCATATTTCCGCTCAACAACACTACATGATGCACCAACTGGCCGAACAGTCTACGCTTCTGAACTTGCCCTTTAAGTTTCCTCAACTCTCTGCTTATACATGCTAATGAGTGCGAATGGCTGCTTACATTTGGGGGTGACCTGAACATTGACATTTTAAAGAATTCAGGCCCCACCACAGAACTCGTACTCTTACTACAACAAAACGGTTTTGAGAACATTATTGTCGCTCCAATGCATGTAACTAAATTAACGGCAGCTCTACTATAAATTTTCATTACTAATGTTGTTAGTGAAAAAATCGCATCTGGTGTTGTAAACTGTGACATTATTGATCACTTGCCAATTTTCTGCACGCTTAATGGTGGATCCACACGACGGACGAAATCCGTCTTTTTCGCGACGGACGGCGCATCACGTGACCACGCGTCACCGATTTGTGCCGTCCGCACGTCGTCCGCGACCCCCACGGACGGAAAATGCCGAGCTATTTTTCGCATCCGGATTTTGGAGGTCGAATGCTGCGGATTTAGCCTAGTAGCTCTACAGTGTGGCAACAAGCGCGGCTTTGGGATCTTTAACAGCTTCATCGCTGCTGACGCGCGACTCGCACTAGAGCGACTGAAATGAACCTGAACGACGGGGCAACTTTGTTATTCTTACATCTCGTGGAGCAGTTCCCCGCGTTGTGGGACATGACTTTCACCGATTACGCGGACACGAGAGCGTAACAAGACCTCTTTCGATGAAACAAGCGCCCGTCATCATCCGATTCGGACAAAACAACAGCCATTGCGCCCCCCCCCCCCCGTCGTTCCGTTTCGGTCTTCATTTTCATTCAGAGTGAAGAACATATATGACAAAATCTTTGTTTCACCGATGGCGCCATCTAGAATGAGTAGAAACAAGCAACCATATTAACTTACGGTCCCTGAGATCCGCCCGGGCCGCCGCAACATCTTCGAGGCCATGTTCAGCCAATACAGCCACTCGTTAAGCCTACACGCCGAGAATCTGAGTATCTCTTTCGGAAACGGTGCCCACTCATGACGAATACATTGCTGTCGAAGCTTCTGGACACAAATTTAAACCAAATACAAGCCTCAGTTTGAAAGTTACGGGCCACACAGCGGACGAAGATTACTTGACAGGTTCGAGGCGGACGGCAGTCGCTTCGGGCGGCGCCGCCATCTTTATTTTTCCGGCGCGGTCGTCTGCTCAGTCCGTCCGTCGTGTGGATGCGCTTCGCAGCCGGACGGGCGGCGGAATAAGCGTCCGCGGCACAGATTTGCGCGGAGCCGTCCGTCGTGTGGATGCACCATAAGCGACGCAGACTTGCAGACCCATGTATGGCCGAAGACAACATATTGTAATATATCGCCACATACATTAGACATATTTAGGCGGAAAATTGCCCAGGTTGACTGGAACCAAACATATGGAGCAGGGGATAGCAACAAGAGCAATGATGCCTTCTTGAGCATTCTAAAAAAGCATTACAAGTGTTCTTTTCCGTTACACCTGTATCACAAGTAAAAAAAGCGGCGCAAGCCGTGGATAACGTGTGACCACATAAGCTAATCAAACAAAACAAAAAACTCTTTGAGACTTTTCTTTCATCCTGAAGGATCGAACAATTTAAAGAATATAAAATGTTTCGAAATAAGCTTAACAAAATTCTAACGAAAGCTAAAGAGAATTATTACAACCGTATGTTTGACAAAAATTGCCTTTGAAACAGTGACATCTTATGGAAGAACCTTAACTAACTTTTGAACGGCAAAAGAAGTAAAGCAACAGTTGATAACCTGACAATTAGAGATTCGGCAGTGACAGGAACCGACCTTGCAAATTGTTTCAATGACCTTTTCGTCGGAATCAGCAATCAGTACTAGTACATACTGTGCTGAAACAAAAATAATATTTCAAGAATACCACAATCAGTATTTTTTCACGCACGAGTGTGAACAAAATATTTGACATTTTTCAGGGACTAAGAAACAGCTGCAGACAAGACACTGATGATCTTCAAATTAAGTCAATTAGGTATGTGATTTATTTACTTGCACAGATATCAAATTACATATACAATTTGTCCCTCATGCCAGGCATTTTTTCGTGTAGAATGCAAATAGCAAAAGTAACAGTGATTTATAAGAATGGCAATAAAAACAAGTTGGGCAATTATCGACCCGTCTCTGTACTGCCCATTTTTTCAAAAGGACTAGAAAAGGTGATTAACACTCACATGGAAAATTTATCTGAAAGTACAACCTGCTTACTGAGGGTCCAACGTGGTTTCAGAAAAATATGAAGTACTGAAACTGCCCTCCTCGTTCAAAAGAAAGCTATTCTGCAGAACTTCAAAAATAAGAACATGACATTAGGTATATTCTTAGACTTCAGCAAGGCATTCGATCGAGTCAACCATTTAATACTACTAGATAAATTAGAATGCTATGGTTTTAGAGGAATGGCTTTGCAACTAATTAAAAGCTATTTAAACTCCTGCCTACAATATGTCAAATTAAACATAAATCGAGGCTGACATCCATTGAATCCGGAGTTCCTCAGGGAAGCATATTGGACCCAATATTTTTCCTTTTCTACATAAACAATATCGTACGAATTATTGAGCAATGCCAGTACCTTATATATGAAGACAATTGCTCAATCCTTATAGATGGTGTAAATATGAGAGAAATAGTACCTAAACTACGGCCTTTTGTCGGCAACTACTACATTTATAGTGCAAAACAAATAGGTTTAACCTAAATGAATCTGAATGAAAAGCAAAAGCTGACAGGAACGTTTGGCAACGAACAAAGAACTGTGCATTTCTTTACGCATGCCTTTGCACTGCGACCACTTCTGACAACCTCACCGCTTGCGAAATGTGACGCGTAACATGTGGCTTGATTATGCCACCTTCTTGGAACTGTACATCAAAAACCTTGTATGATTTCTCCCAAACCTTTCCCCACGCAGGAAACAGCTCTTTGTCCCATCTAATGTAATGACACGGTCTGATGGAAGGAGGAATTATGCATCGTTTGTTGGAGCTTTCTTGTACCTGCTGGTGTAAACAGGAATGGAATATGTTGGCATGTCTATTGTCGTGAATAAAATGATGTAGAATATGTCCCCACATATATGTGTGCATATATATACAGTAAAAGCTCATTAAACCATACCCGCTTAAACAGTAGTTTCGTTCTAAAAGTAGTAAAGTCAAATCCCCAACTCAGCGGCCTTTGAACATAATGTGTTTTGTATCCACATAAACTGTACCAGCTTATTGCATAAGCATCAGTTAAAATGTAGCGTTTCCCCTTTTCATCGTGCAAACAAGGCGGTGCGTCGTCTCCATCGGGGAGCCCGGCCCGGAGAATATGCAACACCAACGAAGAATCTGCCATGCAAGTGTTTGCCGAGGTGGCTCGCTGAAATGCTGGCTCTCAGCTTCAGTAAGTTTCAGACCGCTGTAGTCACTACTAGGCCACCGCGGCACCAAACGAAAATAACACTTTTGTCGCGCAAAGTGAATAATTACTGCAAGTTTTTTGACACAATATAAGTGTCAAGCTCGTCCTGGGATTAACTGAAAGGTGGTATTAGCTTGTGCGGACCCCAACAACCTTAACTGCTCACGCAGCGATCACTTGGTTCAGCAGTGACTGCTTGACTAGGTTGTTGCGATTCTTGCACGCGTAGCCATACTCAAGCAACTGGCGTTCTCTAGCTTGCCGCTCTAACTCTCTGTCGTGATCCTCCTTAGAAGCTTCATGCTCTAGCGCAAATTGCTCTCTTTCTCTCTCCCACTCCTTCTCTAGCCACTGCTGGAGTGCCTTTTCTGTCGGTACCAACTCTTTACCACGGCCTATCAGCTTTTCGGCATCCATCTTCAACCACCGCACATAAATAAGGTGAGACTATCAAAAGGTGTTAGGGAGAGTTTCGTCCTGACGCGCGGACGCCAGAAATGTAGTGTAGAGACTGCGGTCCGTCATTTGTTGAAGTGCGGTGCGGCGAAGGATGGAGCCATGGACATTTTGGTTGGTGGCCAAAATGTCCAGGTGGCCGACCTTTTGCAGCCTGAGCGTGCACACAGCAGCCCGCTAGACTACGAGAGATGACAGCTGACACTGCCCTGTGGCTGGCTAAGGTAGAAACAGGGGTGGTTGGTACTAGTAGACCGCCACAACTTTGAGAGGTGATTTACAAATCTGGAATCAATCACTTTCTCTAAAATTTTTTAAAAAGGATGAAACCACCCTTATGCAAGACAGTAATTGCTGCAATCAAGTGAACTCACGCCTGAGTCCTGTGCTGGCCTTGGCAGGGGGGGTGTGCTGAAGCACCTTGGTGCCTCCGAAGAGCACATGCAGCCGGCCATCCACCTCCATGTCCAGCAGCTGTTCCGGATCCAGCTCCTCCACGGGCTCCTACAACACACACAAGGGCACACGGAACTCAATGCACACACACTTCCAGGTATAGGCATGCACTCGGAACATAGCCAGCTGCTTCAAAATATTTCCTAATTTAAATTATTAAAAAACTGAAGAGAGTCCACTACAGTAAAAGCTCGTTAATTCACAACTCGTTAATTCGTAATTTTAGATAATTCTAAGTAGCCACCGCGGTCCGTCCAACAATATACAGAAAGCAGCATGTAACGCGTCCAGCTAATTCACACTAAAATCTGCACAACGACCGATAATTCCAACTTCACGACATCATGAATAGCGAGAGTGCTAGTGCACAGGAGCACATTGGTGACGCAGGTGTCACTGCGCAGACCGCGCAGCTTTGCTCTTTCCAGCTGCGGCCCTTTGTTTAGGCCTGACTAGAGAGAGAGACGCATTTGCGCCTGGCCAGGCACAGCCCAACACCTCTGTTGCAGGTCTGTTCTCTCCCTCTCTCAAGACCTTCAAGATAAAACCGCGGGCACGGTGCTCGGTGTTTTTTTTTTTTCCTCCTTTTTTTCATGTTACAATATATATTGAAGGCTATGCACTTTCTCTACGAGGTGTTCTGCCAAGAAGTGGCACCAGGTAAATGTCTAAAACATGGCAGCCGTTAAGTTTATCAGTGCTTGCAGTGCCAAAAAGCATGGCCTTTGAGATTCGTGGCTATTACTAAAAGGAAAGCATCGCTGGGATACGTGTGTCGACGCCACCTATATGTATAGTGGAACTCAGCAGCATGCAGCTGGTGCAGCTACCAGAGTACAATGGAGACCAACATCGCAGCAGGTTTTGGTGCATTTCACGAGCACATTTTAGAGCGCACCTCTTGTTCCTGCAGTGAGCGTTGATGGCACTTCTCTCCTACCTCCTTTTCTCCCGTTTTCACCTCCCTTTTAGCGCTGAGCCGTGTTCCCTCAAGGGCTGCAGAAAATAGCACTAACCTTGCCTTTCTCAACGCGAGCCACTTCTCTCTTCGCGGTGCAAAGGCGCATTTACAGTCCTGCATTTTCGGTGTGCGTCGCCTGCGAACCGTCACGCTAGGCCACTTGCACTGAGCCAGCCGAAGTGCTGTCCCCTCTATACTTCGGCAGGCGCCGTCGGCTGCTCTCTTCGAAGCATGCGCAGAACGATCCCCAACACACGCGCTGCTTTGAACAGCTGTCTGCAACCGTCAGTGAAGCGGCATGGGCACCATTTTTCACCGCACCATGCATTGCAGGTCAGCTCAGTCGGCGAGATGAACGCGCGGGTGGGGCAAGAGCCATCTCGACGTCGGGCACGTCAATATTGACTGATTGTTTTAAAGAAATAATTGTGTTAAAGTACACCTAAACAAAAGAGTTCTGCCCTGAAGTGAACACTGAAGTGAATAATTATTTAACATAGTAGCACTTTTTTCGTCAGAAAATAAATTTCCACCGTCATCTTCTAGATCTATATGGGCCTGCGGGTTATGTGGGGAGATTGTGCGCCAGAATTTTTTCGGGTTGTTATAAGTGATTGAAGGTTATTAGATAAAAACTGATGCTTTGCTTTACGAATGGCGTGGCAGTATTGTTTTTCACAGCATTTTTTTCTTCAATTTGAACAAGGGGGAGCTCGATTTTAGCACAGCTTTGAACAAGCATTTGTTTCTTTTTATTCTTTAATGAGCGTAGTTACCTATGGCACCATGGCTTAGATATGTTCACCCGGAATGAAATTTGAGGTATGTTATCATGTATTAGTTCCAGAAGCTTCAAACGAGGTCCAGTTTTCACTCACCATTCGGGAAGAGAAAGTAGGAATGAAGAGGAAAATTCCTGAAGAACAATGTTAATGGCATTCCAATCAGCTCTTCTATAGTTGAAGATAAGCTTGGATGCAAGGCGCCATGTATGTGATGGGATGTTGACTGTAAAATTAATGAGCTGATGGTCAGTGAATGCCTCACTAGTAGAAATGGTGCTTAAGGTCTCGGGGCTTGATGTCAGAACAAGGTCAAGAACAAGTTCCACGGGTTGGTTGGTTTACTAACTGCGTGAGCAAGAAATCCAAAGTTAGATCAATTAATTCTTTAGAGCAGCAAGAGCTGTATGTGAGGTTCGATAAGTCAATATCCAGATAGTTGAAGCTGCTCATCAAAAATATTATAGCTTTTTGAAATTTGGCCCTAATGGGAGGGCACTGAGGTTATCGCGCAAATGAGAGATGAAGACATCGGAGTTTTCTGGAGGTCTGTAACAAACAACTTCTAATGAAATAGCTGAAGATGACTTAATGCAGATCCAGATTATTCCTAAATCACAGGGTATGTTAACAAGATGGGAAGCTATATGTTTTCTGATGGTTATTAGGACACCGCCTCCTCTTTTGTGTTCTCTATCTTTGCAGTAGATGACATAGTCGTTAGCATTGGGCAGGACTTCAGGGTCAGTAATATCAGGGTTTAGCCACGTTTCTGTGAGTGCTAATATGTAGAAATCACAATTATCAAGGTATGAGCCGAGTTCAACACATTTTGGCAGTTTACTACGGATGTTAGTGCATGAAAAACATAACCGTAATGGTGCACATTTACTGTGTGCAGAGTTAGAATTTTTGCTTGTACCAGCTGCCGCTTTAGGATTGAGCTATCGCGACGATCAAATCACCGCCCCTAATACCGTATCAAACATGTAGGTAATATCACCCATGCGCAGTTTGTCCACGTTTAGTTTATAAGTGGCAGTCTGAGGCTTAGCGCACTCAAGCAGGTGTTTTCCAGCTACCTGAGTTCTAAATGAAAAATTTTCACATACAGCGTAAGCAGTGCACTTGAATTTTCGCCCCTTTTCCAAAATGTGCTGCTTGTTCTAGAAAACCGCGAATTTCACAATGATAAGCCTGCATTTATCTTCATGGTACTTCCAGAGGCGGTGTGCACGCTCTATTTGAGATGGTTCAATCGCTACTCCCAGGGTTTCCGTGCATAACTTTATTATTTTTTGCTCTGCAGATGCCCGTGTTTCATCAGCGGCATCAGGTAGCTGAAGAAAAGTAGATTACAGCAGCGGAGGCGATTTTGGGCATCATTGCAGCGTGATTCAATCGATTTCAGTTTGTCAGAAATGCCAAGAATAGCCTCCGGCGTCTCGACGGGCGAAGCCTTGCTATCCTTTTGGGCAGCAGAGTCGACCTCTAGTACTTGAATTCGAGCCGATAGTTGTCTCAGCTCCACGTCAACGGACGCCTGCCAACTCCTTAAGGCACGAAGTTCATTACAAATATCGTCCTGGCCTGACTCAATTCTTTTACAGGTAGCCAAGACTTCTGCCAGGACCTCTTCATTATCAGGCCCAGGATTCGACTCGAACGCTCCCGCCAGGATCAACAAAATCCCATAAAGCAAGTCTTTCATAAACTTTTTGCAGCTTATACAAATAACATACCACTCACTGGGGACACTAAAGGCAATTACTAAGTCGACGTGGACTGTTTAAATACCATTCTAGAAGCCTTGCAACGCTTGTTTCGGGACAAGAAAACTTAATTTACGAGAAAATTGTATCTGAAGGGTTTGAATGCCTTTTTCAAAATTCAAATCTCCTGCCACCCAACTGAGGAAGTGGTAACATTGCATACGCCATCAGCACCTTTTGCTGCAGTGGATGAGTAAAACGGTGCCTGACAGAAGGCGGCACCGAGCCAAGACAGAGCGGCGGATTCGCCGCTCCAGCTGCTTTTTGGTCAAATGACGTAGAGCATTCGGGCATTCTGCAACATAACATGGAAGTTGAATTCTAAGCTACTTGCAGTTTGTGAGAGTTTTGCAAGCCAGCAAAAGTAGTGCGGCACTACGCGATAATGAAACTACTGAAAAGCAAAAGCCTGGGCGACGTGGAGTCGAGCGAAAACGAAATTTTTCGACCGCCCATGTCGTTGTCAGAGTTATTTTAACGAGTTCTTTTTTCTAAAAGTGAATAGAACTGGACAGGCAGCATTTTATTTTGCCTTATAATATAATACAAAGATGATTTGTGCAATGAGTAGTTGAGTACTAGTGACAGAATTTAACTGAGTGCTTTCGTGATCGGGCAAGTACTTGGATGTCCCAGGGGAGTCTCTAATCATGTCGTGCAATTTCATGACCTCAATTTCTCTATTGTTAAGACTCTGTTAAGATGCCTTAGAGATTTTCGAGCACTAATCTATCACTTCAGCCTGACTTAATATTTGCTTTTATGTCCCTTGAAGGGGGAAAGTGGCTTTGAAAATCAACTTCTTTATTTCTTCATGGATTCTGATGAAAATTGGCACAAATGTTTATGCATAATGTCTCCCTGATGCTTCCATAAAAGTTTCAGAGTGATACCTTGAGAACATTTTATTAAATTTGATTCAGCAGAATTTTTCAACCTCGAACTTTGTGAAGAGCCTGGGGAAATTAAAAAACGTGATAGAAGGCTTGTTAAAGGGAAGCTGAAAGGTTTTCCAGAAAAAATGAGTGAACATCTGTACATAATGGTTTTCAACCCTCCGAATTCGAATATCGTATCGAAATTAAGAGAAAAAAAGCGCAAATATATTTCATTTCGACAAAAAGTGCAGCAGCGGACACGCCCAGCTCGCGCGTCTCGTTTCCGCCTGTGATTGGTCGGGCGCCTCATGACGTCAACACTAGTGTTTGTCCGAACCGACCACTGCCGCTACACATGAAGCGCGGTGCCAGGTAGTTTGGTGCTGTTTTTCTGAGACGGTAATGGAAAATTTAGAGAGACTGCGTTTTTCTGAGGAGTTCGGCGTTACTCCCTACATGTACAAGCCAATTGCGAAGAGCCAGCCTCTCGAAGAAGCAAACGATGCTGGTGCGAGCAGTGCTTTCGACGCGAACGAAAGCGAAGTCTTGGGATCTCCTCGTGTTGGAAATACTCTTTGGTGAGTATGTTTTTTGCAAAGCGATCTAGTGATCTCGCCGATCTTTCGCCGATCTAGTGAGCTCGTTTCCGGTCAAACAACTGCAGTGTTGTGTTCCTGCATGCCTCCTCGTGGAACGTGAGCGGGGATGCAATCGTCAGCATTTGTGCACTGTCCAAAGCTGTCGGCAATCTACAAAGACAGTTTAAACGCGTGAAAAGCTTCCCGGTTCATGCAGTACGTGTAGCGACCTTCATCTGTGCACCATCCGCACACTACTCGTAACCGAAGTCGTAAAGGCGGCGAATTCCGTTGGCTGCGTGAGACGGTCAGTTTCTCACTGTGCGCGAGAGAAGGGGGGAGCGTAGCGTCCTGGCGTGTGCCGGCTTTCCAGCACATGTAAACTCGACATTTGCACTGCGTTATGGTAGCTGCATGCAGGCTGTTTTACAACACACATGCAAATAGAAAATTCGCGGCGCTTTGCGACGAAACCTGCGTCAAGGGCGGGATATAAACATGCACCTTCCGTTCAGCGTGCTAACACGAAGGAGCTCGCAGTAAATCAAAATCCAGGTTCGGGCTAGTTCGTGTATTCATAAGGCCTTCCAACACCAGTTATCATCAGTCAGTCCGCACTCGTGCCATCTTTGTTTTCGTTGCTCCGATCTTTTCGCGCTGCATTTAGAAAGCCTGCTAGTGGCAAGTAGTCCTCTCTCATTCTGTGGCCATATACAGCAACTGCGCAGGCCGAATTGCAGGGCTGGCTGTATACTACCACTCTACATACACGCAGACGCACCAACAAAGGAATGCAGGGTCGATCGAAGCAGATTACGATGGCACGCACGCAGAAACAAGCACGGTCAGGCACGGTCGCGGAAACTGCGAAGGAACGGAACACTAGTGTTGACGTCACAACACCGCGGTTTCCGGTCTCCGCTCGCATCGTCAGCGTCAGCAGCAGTGCGCGGCATTCGACGGGGGGCGGAGCTACAGCGAGATTTTAACCAACGATTACGTCGCTCCTAATTGAAAAAAAAAACAAAATTTTACCTACATGGTTTATAAGGTTCCCGCATCCGTGTATGAGCGTCTTATTGAATTCGACAGACTCTTCAGCTTCCCTTTAAGTACTGACTGCATAGCTAAATGCACGCTGAAGGTCGTGACATTCTTGAGTTTTTTTTTTCAACACAAATATTTTGGAGCGTAATTTTTTGTGTTATCTTCGTATCAAGCACGCTTTCGGGGTGAACGAATAGCTACAGCATAAATTTATAAAACGTCCAGGCCTACAAGCAAGAATGTCACGACCTGCACTGCAGCCCAAGGAACAAGACAAAAAAAGAGTCAGAATAGGCCAAACGGTAACAAAGGAATCAGCTCCGCAAACTGAGCAGAAAGGCAAAAACACAGTTTTGAGAAAAAGGCCTTCAAAGTTTTGCCTTGTCTCCACTCTTCTAAAATACACCAGGATTGTATTCCTTGGTGTCCTTAGCACAGCGGGGCTTCTTGGGCATGTGGCCTTTCATCTGATGTTTTTAGGTGCCTTTTTTTTTCATAGGGCATCCTTTTCTGCAGCTCTTTGAAGGAAATGCTTTCCTGGCTTCAAGCCAAGTGAGGCACAAAACTGTCAGTATGCACGAAGCGTTCCGGCGCTGTACTTGCAGACTGCCTCATTGACAGCTCTCTCCGTTGCGATCAATGAAGCATTTTGCTCTTTTGGTAGAATTGACCAAATGACAGAGTGGAGACTCTCTGCTGCATTCTCAGTCTTCTTGCCTTGGCAACGGCTGAGTAGCTGAGGATCCAAGAGGCGTTGATACACAGGCAGCAACGCAGCTGAAACATATATTGCCAATTTGTACTTGTGTTCTGGCGGAGCTTTACCTTCAGCTTCTGCAGCCCGGTGTCTGCACCAGCTCAGGTGTCCTGGAGGGCAGAGCTCATGATGAGGGTCTTTATCTGTTGAAGTGATATGATAGAAGGTTGCCATTATGGCCCTTTGCATATCATCTACTTCACTATTGTTACGTATGGCCATGCCATAATAATTGGTGAGCATTTTGATTGGGTCTTGGGTCAGGCCACCCTTCCCTCCAATTGGTTTACTTCTGCTTTTTGAGACGAGTGTTCGCAGGGCTGTACCCATCCTCTTTTTCACGTGATTGATACAGTCCTCTTTGTTGAATGCAATGAAGCTATAAGCCTTGTCTTCACAAAGGGCCTGGAAAGTACGGCTATCCCCATCACAAACAACAGATGTGTAGCAGAGGTCATTCCTTTCCAGTGACCTTCTGAAGAAGATCAACGCTGCCTCGACCTCCATTCGGCTTGAGTTTGCATCGGTGTTCCTTTGGCACACGTGATTCTCTTTCCATTCACTGTAGCCTTTATCGTTTTCTTTCAGCCCAAGCGTGCATCCATGGCATCTGTTCGAGAGCACAACACAGTCAAGCACCAGACCAGTGTAAAATTCAATTATTGTGCCCACACCAATATGGGATGCAAGACCACGTGTCATCCATGTCCCGTCGTAGACTACCGTCCCATTTTTTGTGAATGCCAGGTCCATTTCGCTGTAAACTTTCCGCACGGCTGCCACAGCATCAGAAAAGAGACTTGCCGCAGCCATCTCACCAGCAGGCCTGAATTTTGATTTCAGATGTCTTTGGAATGTCTTATGGTGCAAGCCGCTGTGTGAAACGTTCATTACTGACCAAAAGTCAGTCAGTGCAGTTGCCCCTCTGCCGGTGGTTTTAATTGCTTGCATTGCACGCATATTCACCTCAAAAGCCTTACCACCCTCTACTCGTGGCGATGACCATTCACTTGCAACAATGCCGCAGGCATTGCAGGTCAGTAGCATTCGTGCAGCCAATCCCTGCCTTGTTCCCAAATGAACAGTCAGTCCCGGCTAAGAGCATTCTTGGCACAACGCATTCTTGTACAAAGCATTCAATGCTGTGACCTGCACAACCAAAAACTCATACGCCAGCTCCACATTGGCACAACTTCCTCTCTCACCTGTGAGCTTCATTTTTCTCTCGGTCACCGAAACAGGACTGAGTGATGCTTGCACTGTCTCAGCTCGCCCACGAGAAGCTTCTATCGATATGTAGTGCGGCTCCAAGTGAACCTGAATTGTACTGCCGAATCTCGACTGCGTTTCATCCACGCACGAGGTGCTTGGTCGCGGGTCCGAGTAGTCGGTGCGTGAAGTGCTTGGTCGCGGATCCGAGTCGTTGGCGCGCGAGGTGCTTGGTCGTGGATCCGAGATGTCAGTGCCTGAAGTGTTTGGTTGCGGGTCCGAGACGTCAGCGCCCGAGGTGCTTGGTCACGGGTCTGAGTCGTCGGCACGCAAGGTGCGTCGTCGCGGGTCCGAGACGTCGGCGCGCAAGATACGTCATCGCGGGTCCGAGACGTCAGCGCACGAGGTGCTTGGTTGCAGGTCTGCGTCGTCAGCGCACGAGGTGCTTGGTTGTGTGTCCAAGGAATCCATACATTGAGGGAACTGCTGCTGTGTGTCCATGATGTCCGCGCCGCACTGAACATCAGCAGAATCAGCACTGGAAGCTGTTGACGACGCTTTACTTTTGGGCATCGGAGACTTGTGCTTACAGCTGCCAAATTGATGCGAAGTTTTGTATTTCTTCTTGCACCGTCGCCAATCCATGATCACAGCCGAGATCCAACACGAAACTATGCCACGGAGCTTCGGAGCCGCTACCGAAACTATGGAGAGACTCGTGATAAGGGCGATGGAGAACATAGCTGCGGGAAGAGCACACGACACACGGCACTTCGCCCGCCGTTGCTAGGGGCAACCGCTCCGAAGACCAACGGGCCTGCACACCGCTGTAATGTGGCGCGCGCCGCCAATCAGGAACCTCCGCGAGACCTCGAAACTTTTGCTTTTTCTGCGTTTGTTTTCACTCAGAGTAGGTTGGGAAGGCGGCAGATTTGAAGCTGAAGAAATGCTCTTTCTGTTGCGACCAAGATGGCGGCGCTCGATTGCGCCGTTACGGAGATATCATGGTTTGAAAAACACCATCTTTTTGCGATTTCTGCAAAACTTCTCGTCGCCGAGGCTGATACAACAATTTTTTTAATGCACTTCTAAGCGGTTTTCAGGGAAGATATTTTGGAATCAGGTAGAGAAAGGGTTGAAAAACTGAAAATGTGATTTTCGAAAAATCGGTTTTTCGGTCATTTTTCGCAATGCGAAAGCCGCGTCCCCCCTAAAGGTGCCCCCCAAATGGTTCAGACAAAATTTTGTAGACACATAGGGTCCAGCTAAACTCAATAATTCGCACCAGAATTTGTGTGAAACGTCTCATATTAAGAGAGCTACGGATGATTACAAGTTACCCTCCTCCATAGCCATGCATTTTCGCCTCAACTAGTTCGCCGATTGGTCGGGGCTAAGGTCCGCCTTCACTGGCTCTGCGTCATGATGGCACGTCATGTTGTTGACTTCCATTCTCTAGGAGCGAGTGCATGAAGCCTCTCCAAACTCTCCGCCAGCTGCTTCTATGGCTGCTTGGCGAATGACCCCAAGCGAGAGCCATCAAAGCAATGTGCATTGCGACTATTCTGTCGCACCGCCAAACGTGTCTGGTATTCCGGTAACCACAGACTAGCCGGGCGTTTTGACGGTACGGTGAAGGTATAAACTCCAGCTGATGAAGGAACTTTAGCGTAGACGTACGTGAGCTGCCTGATCGGTTTCCAGGGTCCAGCCACCCATTGACACAAAGCTTAACCAGCGAAACAAAGAGCTAATATTGCTCTAACCAAGTGTAAAAAATTTTAAACATTTAGAAAAACAATATTATAACCATTACACTCCTGCGAAACATTTACACCAGCAGCAAAGAATACATTTTGTTACTGCTACTGTGTGTGGTTTAGCTCTGTGCCACCAGGTGGCTGCACCGTGCAGACCATTCACACTGGCACTTCTGCTCATCCCGTGAACAACACGGTCAAACGGCCAGGCCCTGTTCCCTTGTGCTTGCGTTTACCCTAATACCGGACTCGCGAAACACTATTGCGTTAGTAATCTTCTGGTGTAAAGTGACGGTCACAAATGCGCAAATCCTGGCGCCAATCAGATAGCAGCAGTCTGATGCACTGCAGCCAGTCCACTCATCTGCTGCCTTGCAGAGGAACACGATGTCGCAGCTTGACATATTGCCAGTCGCTACGTTTGCAGTCTACAACGCAACAAAGTTGAATCATAGTGCCCGCGAAAAGACTGAAACCGACTCTGACCGCGGAGCTCTTGTCAAAATGGAGCACGTTGTTACACAAGCAGGCGACGCTTGCTGTGTGCCGGAATTGCTTAAGTGTAGTGAGAAATTGTTCTTGTGCATTCTTTTTCTCTTACTTTCTTTTTATAGAAACAAATTAACTAACATTCCAACTGTTACGAACATAATTTGTTCACCATAAAGGTGGAAAAACTATCGATGGCGTGCCCTGGGCTGCCAATCGGAGAGCTCACTCACATGACATCAATTGGGTGATGTACGTCGTATGGGTAGGGGTGGCTGAAAATTCCACCGAGCACTGTGCTGCGATCGGCAGCGATGTACGTTTTAAAACCTTATAATAAATTACACGCTTTATGCAGAGCACTTAGATGCGCCAATTAATGATCAGAAGGACCTACTCTAACGACTCAGTATGTTTGTAGAAAATGGTCAAAATCATTTCAGGGTCCCTTTAATGTTTACACCTTTCAGCTTCTGCACAAAGCTGACGGCATTTTGGTGAGTCTTGAAATCTCGTCACACATTTCCTGAAGTTCGTCTCCAGACTGTTGTGCTTGCAGGGCAGCCAGTGATGTGGGTGCTCATTTTCGGGGTTGTTATGGTTGAACATATTATTTCAATTAGTAGTAGTCACAGCACATCATGCGATACATAAAATTGTAGCCTGATCACTGGTGTTCTGAATGGATGTACAGCAGTAATTCCTCAGACAGTTTTTGAGAATTCTTGTGACACTTCAAAGCACCACCTCAAAGAACACAAATAAAAGTAATAATTAGCTATTTTTAGTATAAGTACTGAGAGTCCAAAAAAATCTGAGTATACAAATTATGCATCAGGCTGCAAAAAAATTGTTATGCAGATTTGTTGGTGTGAATACTAGCCATAGTAATGCTCATGCTATGCAGGAAAGCAGTAGCTTTTCAAATGTGAAAATGGGTAAGATCCTGTTGGGTATGGGAACGTTCATTTTTACTCATTCTAACAGGCACCTGGTTTCTTTCTTACTGCATTCTTTAGGCTCGCAAAGCAATAGCTGTCAGGTCTGGGAAGCATGCAGAAGCCTCCTCATGCTTGGTAATTGCGTTAGATCTGCTTTTCTGTGCAAGCAAGGTGGTCTAGTGTGCCTTCAACTGGTGCTGGAGCTGCCACGTGCTTTGTTCTGTTCCTGTACTGTAATGTGAAGTGTTGCACAATATTGTACAGTAATGAATAAGGGCACTTGCACAGGTGGCAGTCAAAACTTAAGAGATTACATTTTGACTAGTCAAGGTAGTGACTAGTCACTGGTTAAGCTTAAATCAAAGGTCGGTCTGAAATCTACTGCGTGCTCTTAAGTGAGTGAAAACCCCACACGATGGGAAAGACTGTTCGTAATAATTTGTACATACGCTGTCCAAATAACGCTCATGGATAAAAGCAACCCACGGTAGGAAAAATAAAGTTGCACTGATATTAGCCGAACACAATTATCAAAACACACACTCATGAGCATCTACCATTGTTGGAGACATCGTTAAAACAGCCTAAACATTGGATCAGAAAGTTGAACAAGCCGAAAGAAGGTTCCGTGTCTTCACTGCAGCTGCAAGTTAAAAATACTGCATACAGTAAAACCCTGCCCTTATGTTCCTCAATGGTGCGTTTTCGTGGCTGCTACGTAGTTTCTGCCCAGTCCCCAGCGCAGCTCGCATACAATCTCATGTATTAAAATCGCCGCTGTTATATTGCAGCAGTGAAAATGTTCCTGCATGATACGTCACACATGGCACACCAAACACGCCCGCCCAGGCAATGCGTGCCAACATGGCCATATTGCCAGGGCAGGTTCAGGCATAGCCTCCTAGATAACTTCTGTGCCTGCCGGATGACCACAACACAGCCATCATCTATGGAGGCGCCACTTAGCTAGGGTGAGTGAGCATATCAAGTGTAGCGACAACCCTCACCAGGAGCTCGGCGATCATGGTACGGCATTGCCGCAGAATAGCGGCGGCAGACAACCAAAGTTGTTTGCACTCTTCACATAATAACGGTTTTGAGTGGCAGTTGTGGGCGGTTAAAATAGCATGCCCAAGCAGAGTGATCTCGCCGGGGACCTCAACGTAAGTGGTGCCCCCCAGCAGAAGTTCCAACAGCAGCTGCTTTTTATTGTTTCGCTATAGCTACGCTAATTCGGCAAGTAGAAGTATGCTGCTGCCCTTTAGTGATGCACATGCTTTTTTTTTTGTCAGTAGTGAGCACCAAAAACGTAAAAGTGTACTCGGGAGCACCCTACCTAAGTGGCGCCACCGCCATAGTCCCAACGGCAGCCAGTTCTCATTGGTTCACCGATCATCTGGCAGGCACAGAAGTTATTTGGGAGGTTATGGTTCAGGGTGCCGACATCGCATGCCAACTGCGATCTTAGTCGTGCCATGATGACGTCGCACAAGAGGAAGGCGCCTTCCCTTGAGGAAAACCTGGACGTAATAAACGCAATCGACAAGCAGCCAGAGCGGAAAAAGTTCAACATTACCAAAGACCTTGAATTGCCACCCTCAACACTTAACAGCACTGTCCCAAAGTGCGCCAAAATAGAAGAGAATGCCGCACTCTTCAGCCCAAAAGCTAAGCAGGCTCATGGCGCCAAGGACGGGAACTCGACGAGGTTCTTCTTACCTGGTTTAAACAAGCTCACACTGCCGGTGTTAACTTCGACGACAGCATTTTACATGAAAAGGCGATGGAGATTGCCAACAGAGTGGGCATCACTGACTTTGCAGCGTCAAATGGCTGGATCGACTGTTTCCAAAAGAGGCACGACATCGCTTACAATATGGTAAGCGGAGAAGCAGCAAGTGTCAACTTGGCCAGTGATTGGAAACCAGTAATTGGAAGGCCACACTATCTGCTTTAATTGAGGGGTATGAGCCTCGTGACATTTATAATGCCGACAAAACGGGCCTCTTCTTTTGGGTGCAGCCACCAAACTCATTAAGCCTGAAGGGAAAAGCGTGCCATGAAGGCAAATGCAGCAGTAACATGGATGGCTTCGACAAGCTAAAGCCATTGGTGATCGGCAAATATCAGAACCGACAGTGCTTGAAGAACATTTGCCTACTGCAATGTCGCTACAGAAGCAACAGTGGTGCATGGATGACTTGTTCTTTGTTCGAATTTCTTTGGTAGTTTGATAACAAGATGACTTCCCAGTGCAGGAGTGTTCTTTTTCTGGACAACTGGGCTGTCCACCCGAGAGACCCGCTATTTCTTCAGAACGTAAAGCTTGTGTTTTTCCCTCCGTGTACTACAAGCCACTTGCAACCGTTGGATGCCCGCGTCATAAAGAACTTGAAGCATTTCTACAGGAAGAGCATCGTTAAGCGTTGTCTCATGCATATTGATTTTATACAGCAGCCTATGACCATTTCTGCACTTGATGCTATGCACTATGTCACTTCAGCATGGACTGCAATGAGCACGTGAACTGTACAGCACTGCTTCGCAAGGTGTTTCGCAAGGATGGGAAAGTGGAAACTGCTATGGAACATGACAAGTCAGAAGCAGCCTCTTGTGATCAAAAGCTAACTGAGGCTATGAATGCGCTGGGTGCCGCAGGAGTCACATACGACGACTACGTCACCGTCAATGCTGCCGTCGTGACGTTGGACTGCCAAAGCAGTGACAAGATCGTTGCGAATTCAGTCGCGAGTGAAGCGCTTGAATGCAATGATGATGACAAGCCACAAGATTCCGGAGAGTTGGCAGACCCAAGCTTTGGAGAAGCCGTCACAGCTCTGGACTTCCTCCACAGGTACGTCACACCTCAAAGCGACGCTGACAGCAATGCGGCCTTTCAGGCTATTGAGAAACGCGCGGTGCTTTCCAGCGAGCGAAAGAAACGGCAATCATCCATTCTTGATTTTTTTTTCATTCCTGAGCTCACGTTGCGGAAATAAGTTGTTTCAAGTCAAAGCTGCACTGCACTGAGCTTTCTTCCCTGTTGTGTTTTCCCAGCTGTTACATTTTTTCTTCCTGGTCCAGTGCAAAACGTATCAACGGGGTTCCACTGTACACTGATGTAAGGGCTGAACTTTTTTTTTCTGGAATCTTGGCTGGTTGCCGCCCTTACATGAATCAGGCTGATGATGGCCCATTAAAGTTTCGTACTATTTCTGTAGCTGTAGCAAAGGGTAAGAGCGCAAATGACACAACACTGCAGTAAATTACCTCAGATGCCGGCCCCTTGTCCCTGACCAGTGCAGACCCAAATAGGGCTCCCTTTTCTAGAGGCGAAATGCCACTGATCTGACTGGAAACACTGTCAACGCCACCAAGATGACACACCACATAATGAAATAATGGCCTGGTGGCACCGGCCTGAACGGCGTCAAGGGAAAAACAGCTAGCATTATCTAGCAGCAATGGAACTAACTTCACTTTCTAGCAGGTCATTTCAAATTTCTTTACAATATTTTACCCTTCAGAGTGGGGGTGCAGCCCTTACAAGAGCATGTACAGCATGTTGCCGAGTCGCCCAAAGCTCAAATTTTGTCACTTTATTGAAGAAGTGCGAGGAGCACTGGAGGCTAGTTTTAACAATAAACTAGTGCAAGCTTTATATTTCAAGACTGCCCAATCAGCTGAAAAATTGTCATACTAATAGCCAAAGTTCAGTTCTCATTTCAGATAGTGCGGGGCGCTGTTAGCAAAGGATTCCAACGGAAATGCTTAACATCCAGAAAAACTGTCAATTTGACTGAATTCTATAGGCACAGTAACAAAAGCATTAAGAGGGATAAAAGTACTAAAAATACATTTTCATTATTGTAGCTTTTAATTATTCTAAAAAGGCACCTAAATTAGGCGCACTGTGTAAACAAAGCGCAGAATGTGTTGAAGGGCCCATAAAAATATAGTTTTTCTGTATATGAATGTACAGTATCTTGTATATTAATTGTATTGTACATTGCATATGAATTGTATTGTATTGTATGAATGTGTATTGTATAATGTATACAATATACATTCATATATAATGCATTGTATAATGTATATATGAATGTTTATTAAATGTAAATGAAGGCCCTATAAAAATATTGTTTTTTAATGTGTGTACCCACGTCTGCAGTAACGTGTTCTTAAGGACTTCCAAGAAATTGACAAAGCATGTTCAAGAGTTAAAGCACCATGACACTTGAGACAGTAAAAACAAAACAGCATCATAAATGAGCAAACATTTATTTATTAAGCATGAATGCTTGTTTACTCTTTCATGCACAAAACATTACCAGCTAACACAAAGTAGATGGCTCCCTAACACAAGATGCTGACCAGATTGTACTGGCTTGACTATTGGCTTGCATAAACCTTGTTTTTAGATAAACAAAGTCTATTAAGCTTAGCTGAATGCAAAATTCAAGTATACAGTCAAAATCCAATTTTTCAGACTTCCTAGGGGCCACAAAAACATCCGAAAACACTAAAGCATACCTTCTACTGCGCCCAATGGGTCAAATCGCCACAGGCATGACCAAAATAGCTCAGAAGGCCTGCCACTACCCTTATCAGGTGTATCGATGGTCATTGTGACAGGAGATGGCGGATGCACGTGTGTATAATTAAGGAATACATATTGTGTCCCGCGACAATTGATTCTTCGCACTCTTGGTACGCTTCCCGGCAATAATTCGCATATGCTTCGCCGCGTAACATTGCTGTATTGAGGCAAAGCTGACTTTTGGGAGCCGACATTACGCAACATGTCGCACTTTCAGAGCTCCGAAGCCACTGCTAACAGCGGCGAATTGTTTTAATGAAAAACACGGTACCAAACAGCAAGAAGCTTGGTAGCGAATATCGAATTAGCTAGGCTTCGCATTGCTGCGGTGATGGCTACGGCTGCAGCGGATCTGCATGCGAGAGCGCCAGTTCGAGGCAGCGAGATCATCAAAATGGTGGCGGTGGTGGCTCCGATCAATGCCGTTTCGGACCTGCAGTCATAGCAAAAAGTCCTGAGCAGTCATGGCAAAAAGTCCAGAAAATAAGACGGCAAAGGGTTTTTAAGTCCGAAATTTCAGACGTTCTTATACGCTGACTCTAATGGGGTATCGTGGCATTGCCGTGAAGGCGTCCGAATTATTGGGCATGCCCGTAAAATCGGGCGTCCACAAAATCGGTCGTTGACTGTATTCTAGCAAGGCCTCTCAAGGCCTTGAAAATGGCAGTTTATCATTCAACCACCATGAACCTTGCATGCAATGATACTGACACATGTATTTGTCTTTATCGAGCGACACGTTTCACCGCCTAACAAATGTTATCGCACAGCGCAGGACACGCCTGCATGTATCGGAAGTTTCTGGAATGTTGTCGATGGTTCCATCCGCTGTCTGTGACCGAATCTTGTGTAATCTGATTGCTTGTATGCATGACGCGAATAATGCAGAACTTTGTGGAAGGCACGCGGGTCCCAGCGATTACTCTGGAACATTCGATAACTGATGTATAAAAGCCGATGCGCTTGACCCGTTCACCAGATTTTCGTTGATCGCCGACTGTGTTCGCCGCTGTCGCCATTCTTTCAGTGTAGCCTGTTTTTGAGGGCACAGGTTCGCTCACTAAAACGCTGGTTTCGTCTTTCGCAGTTGGGCTGCTTTCTTCACCGTCACTACCATGTGACAATATGTATGAAGAGTAAGTTATATCTACCAAAATAAATTTTCTTCACTGCAAGTTTTTATCATATCTCATGCTGTAATATGGGGCAACATACTCACCTTCATCTGTGGCACTGACTCTCCGGTAAGCATGGACTCATCCACAATGCATGGCCCACGCAGAAGCAGCATGTCGCATGGGACAAGGTTCTCATTTTGGGACCGGCCTGCACCATTGAACAAAATTGATAATTGCTCTAACTGTTCAAAAAGGACAAAGAATTCACTCCTTAAAGGGCCGCTCACCAGGCCATAAAGCAAACTTTGGTTTTACACTGGAAGTTGTTAGGTGTCCTCTAGGGAGCATTCTGCCGCAAAAATTTTTAAAATTGCCTCATTAATAGCCGAGATAGAAATATCTCAGTGCTATGAACCCAATTTCAGGAGGCAAGCTTCACCGGAAACACAGACCTGTATCCCCTTGCCCCCATATAGCCTCTGCAAGCTAAATTCCTCCCCCGAGTTCTCCCCTACCTGAGTTTGAGGATCGCGTGATGCGTATGTCATGGGCCCAGCCTTTCTTTCTTTCTCCTAGCTTTTTTGCGGCGCGGTGCACTTCCACTGACGGCGTTGCACGTGAGCTGTTGCGATTGTCTCGTTTCGCGCAGCACATGATTTTGTAAGCTGTGCACAAGGACACCTGACTAGTGGTATAAGTCAGTGCTACCCGAATACTAAGGCAGACACAAGTGGATCACAGAGCTTGATCCCGCGCTGGAAAACAGTAAAAAATGACATTGTTACGGTGTCTGCGCGTGCGACTGCACGACGTGGGAACAAGCAGATGAAACAGAAGTACACGTCTCTTGCTGCGGTGCGAAATAAAACAAAAACATGCAGACATTCGGTTTGTGCGTTTTATTTCTCAAAGCTCTAAGTGATCTATTCAAGTACCATATTACGCAAAGAACAGATGTACCGTTGAATAATTCTCAAAGTCACATGTCACTACGAGCAACGTCACAGTCTGAACACGTGTATGTAGGCGCAATAGCACATGTACGTCATCCTCTAGCTTGGAGCACGGCGGCCGCGAGGAGAAAGGAAAACGGCTTTCGGTATGAAATTTCAGACCTTTCCACGGCACTTAGTGATGTAATACTTTGCAGACACGATTGTTATCCCACAATGTATGCTCTGCACTTGTCAGCTCAAAATGGCCAGACCTGGTGAGGGGCCTTTTAAGGGGGGCAACTGCTATTCATCACTTTCTTTCATGAATATTAATGAATTTCCAGTCTTATCAAGACGTTTGTGCTGATTTCAAATATTTAATTATTTTTCCAATAGGCCATTTCGTTAAAATTAAATTATGGGGTTTTACGTGTCAAAACCACTTTCTGATTATGAGGCACGCCGCAGTGGAGGGCTCCGGAAATTTCGACCACCTGGGGTTCTTTAACGTCCACCTAAATCTAAGTACACAGGTGTTTTCGCATTTCGCCCCCATCGAAATGCGGCCGCCGTGGCCGGGTTTCGATCCCGCGAACTTGTGCTCAGCAGCCCAACACCATAGCCACTGAGCAACCACGGCGAGTAGGCAATTTCGTTCTGAAGATAAAAGAAATTCAAAGTTCATTATTTGCAGAAACAATAGAAAAATAACCTCGCTTAAAAAATTCACATTGGCACATGCCTAGGTACTAGAAAACATAAGGAACACAATGGTAGGAACACTTTTTTGATATAACAAATATTACACATTCTATATAAATTCAATCTTCACTTTTACAAATGTGGGTGCCCTGCTGTCTGATCTAAAGCAGAATTCCAAGCATAAATTCCAAAATCTGTTCCTACCACGGTGTGCTTTGCTCACTCAGCTACGAGCCCGAACAAGAGTTATGGCTCTACTTGCCTTGAAGGAAAACTATCGCTGCCACAAATCAGCAAGAAGTCAAAAATCGGAGTTTTGAGAAAGCAAGAAAAAAGAAATATGTTCACTTTTAATCAATCAAAAGTACAGAAAAAATTTTGCAATATTTTGCAGTGAAACTACATTCCTGGTGGCTTTTAGCCACCAGGCATATAGTTGCTCTGACCATGGCCACCCAAATGTGGCAAAAACATAGTTTAGCACCGTTCGCCAATTCCCGGAGGCTTGCATCATGCGCGCGGCAAGAACGTTCACAACAAACGGGTTGCTCTTCTGTTCCGATTGCCGTTCACATGAGGCGAGCTCTACACCGATGCGGTTTCACCACAGCACGCGCATGTGATAACAATCTTTATGGTGAGGCCATATTCTCATTTGCTTTTGCCTACTGTGGCACTATACTCACGGACAACTTTCTATGATTATGAAGGGAAAGCTATGGGGGTGGAGCTTCTGCACATGTGTTACCGCACCAAGTAGTCCACCAGCCTTTGACAGTGCTTTTGGCTGCTTCGAATGGGTGCTGACTCGACGCAGCTTCCACGTGCAATGGTTTCGCATTTGCCCAGACACAGAAGAGAAAAACTGCAAAATAAGTAAACTTATAGAATCAGTGGTGTGTTTTACCTTATTTTACTGTTGCTAATAAGGTGTTTATGTTTTCTGTTCCCCAGCCTAAACTAACGTGGATGAAAACATGGGACTCTTTTTCAGAAGTGCTCTCACTTGTGTGCACTTTACCTCCATAGCCGCAGAAAGTTGTCCACAAGTATACTGCCATACACTTGCACTTGGCAAACGGCATCAGTGCGTTCACGGAGTCCAAACTGATGATAGCAAAGCCTGCCTCGGCGTCGACTGATGCGGCCGCGACGTCGTCGGCGCGAGTGAGGAAATCCAGCTTCTGCTTTGTTGCTGGCATTGAAGCCAGAACATAAAGTTCTTTTTTTGAGGCATTCATCTCCCTATGCAGCAAATCTGCACGCTGCAACATTGCAGTGTCATGCAGAACACGGCCACTATCCAGAGCACTTTCACTCGTTCGTGAGCTGGCTAGGCCTACATCAGCATCGTCTGCGTCTTCGGCATCCCTTGCGGTTGGCGGCAGACTAGTCTCTAGTCTAGTTTGTGACACACTTGTCACAAACCTACGAGATACGCCGTCACATCGCTTGCGGAGTAGAGCAGACGACAGGAACCTCGGGCAGCCAACCACAGCATGCGTTTCTAGTAACATGCGCTGAACAACAAATGGGATCGCGTGTTCGGCCTTTTTTTTCTCCCCGGATTTAAACGTCACCAGCGAGCCGGTGAAGTTATACACTCACTGAAAACTGGCTATCGGAAGCGCCTGGTAGAGAGACTGCTGCAGAACCTTCGTGTTGGCAGGGAGCTCAAGATAGACTTGCTCAGTGCCCTTTCTATGTTGGGTGGGTCCTGGGCAGATGTTACAGAAGAAACCATTCGCAACTGCTTCAGATGTACTGGCTTCTGCATGCCCAGTGATGACTCTGAAAATTTTGATGAATGCAACGAAGCCATTGCCGGTGTTGCCAAAGTTTGGAGCGAGCTGTCAGAATTTCCGGAAGCCGTTGACAGATCAACGCTCCACGAGTTTGTCAGTGTGGATGACGGTGTGGCAACCACAGGAGAGCCCAAAAACGAAGATTGCATTGTCGACATCATACCGAGCACAAGTGAAAGCGGGCGCAATGAGCAAAGCAATGACGACCTTTTGCCCACACCTTCCGAGGTGATTGGTGCACTTGCACTAGTCCGGCGCTTCTGCATGAATGTGAAGACTCTTTAGACAATGAGTGCAGCGTTCTGTCGCAAGCTGCGAAGTTGCTCAAGCAGAAGAATATACAGAACTATTTCAAGCAAAACTAGGGCAATTTCATCAAAAATGTGCTTTTATCAATGGTGTGTACTTTTATCACGTCCAATTCTTTTGCAGGCTTATATCGAATTATGCCCTATATCAAATTGAGAGGCTCCTTTTCTTGCGAGTTCGATACAACCGGGTTCGACTGTACCTCCAATTTCGTCGGAAGTGTTTGAAAGCGCTATTAAAATCAGATTACAAAAAAATTCTTTCAATAAGTACAATATCGTAAGTGAGGCCCAGTTTGATATTCAAAAAGGCAAATCCGCCGAGCTTGGATTACTGAATATAAAAAAATGACATACTAAATAATTCTGAGGGAAAACTATACACGCTCAAACTGTTTGCAGATTTCTGCAAAGTGTTCAATACCGTGCGTCACGGCGACCTTCTAGAAAAACTTAACTACGGCGTCGGTGGCATTGTCAATAGGTTACCACAACATCACTGGACAGACCGCTACCAACATGTAGATATTAATCAGGGGGCATCCTCGCATGCTAAGGTTAACAAAGCTGTCACACAAGGATCTATACTTGGTCCACTGTTATTCCTAATTTACGCAAATGACCTACGTCTCATTCTGGATTATTCTAAATTAATTACATGTGCCGATGATACTTTTTCTTTTTAATCAGTGGTGGAACAGCCATTTCACCTTTTAGCACAGGTCCTGGCACAGGCAAAAAGCCGATTTGGTGCAGTAGCAAGCATTTATGGTGCAGGTTCTAACACATGTATGCGTACCATACACCAGGAAAATTTTAACTGATATAGTTGATATGTTGTGGAGACGGCTTTGCACGAGGCTTACCTTGCAAGCGCGGCCAGGAAAGGACACAACACTCCTCCCACGCGACGCACAAAGGGCGTTGCAGGGCTGGAGAGCTGGTATGGCAGCACTGCTGCGCTAGAACAACCAGCGCAGCCAGCAGAAACCGTGCGTGCAATCATGCCATCACTTGTTGCACGTGCTCTCCCCGCTTGTGTCGGATTCAACACCGGTCTACAGGAGCAATGGCCGTGCGAAACCAGCAGCGCATTTTACTATGCGGATTTTGCAAAATTGAAAATGTGGAACAGTATTTCAAAGGAAGCAGTCTGCACTGCGGCAATGATCTTTACGCCAGCAGTCATGTTTATGACATTAGAGAAGACATTATGAGTGCAGCGACACCTCTGACGTTGTTGGCAGATGTGTCGTGCAAATGAAAAGCGTTGACTATGACGTGCGGCTTAAGGCAAGCAAAACAATCATTATTTCGTTCCCTCTCTCTCACTCTTTCATTTTTTATTACGCAGTTGTCTTCACACCCAAGGCACATTGTGGGAGCGAGCTGCACATGTAGGGCTAGATGCCGAGGACGATGCAAGTATGCCACGGCCCCGGCTGTGCTTGTCAAGAAGTCTGAGCATATCCCCTGCACAGACCTCTCGTGCACCTGGCTGCGGCCATTGTTGCATCCAACGCTGGAGGAAACGATTTCCAATGATGGCAAAAAAAAAAAACTAAAAAAATGAAGAGTGCCTTTGTTTACCTCCCCTGTCACACGACTCATTTAAGACCTCCCAAGAAATAATAATAATATTTGGGGTTTTACGTGCCAAAACCACTTTCTGATTATGAGGCACGCCGTAGTGGAGGACTCCGGAAATTTTGACCACCTGGGGTTCTTTAACGTGCACCTAAATCTAAGCACACGGGTGTTTTCGCATTTCGCCTCCCAAGAAATCCATCAAATTTTATCTTTGGGAGCTTACCGGCAGCATTTCTGTAGTTGTGGCAACCGTACACGCAACAGTACATAGTTCCATTCATTTTTGATCGCGACTTTGCATTGTTCTTTCGAGGTGCCATGCTTTCACCCACACACACTAGCGCTCAGCAACGAATGATTACTAGCACGCCACGTCACAGGCAGTGCCACTTGTTCAGCTCAAAGTTGCAGTGCACGAACGAGCTCTATACAGCGGGGTTCGTATATACTGCACAGAGAAGGCACCCCCAACAAATTATTAACAAATATGTTTATTAACCCAGGATGCAACACAGTGCAAAAGTCAAGGCTTGTGGGCAAAGGCTCACCGCAAGACCGATCGAGTACGCACACCTGCACTGAACACGACGTCATGCAATATACTCGTGTCATGTTATGCCCATTAGGGAGTTGTCGAACAGAGGCCACTGAGGTTTGCGGCCACCGAAAAGTAGCATCAGCACTACCGCACATGCGGGATACGCAAATGGATGGATGGAAACAACTTTATTTTGAATCCGGCAAATTTGACGACCCGGGCTCAGGTCTCCCATGAGGGGACTTCGAGGCCTTGCCTCGTCGCCGCCTCTCGGGCTTGCTGGACAGCCCACTCTTGTGTCTTGAGGTTGGAGCTGCGCAGAGCGGCGGCCCACTTCGACGCAAGAGCCTCCGGAGCTACTGCCATTGTAGCTGATGTAACCCGACACTCCCACAACATGTGTGACAGCGTCGCTCTATTTTCCTGACACAATTTGCAAAGAGCAGTCGGGTATTGCGCGGGGAAAATGTGCTGCAATCGCACCGGACTGGGGAATGTTTGTGTTTGCAATTGTCGCCAGATGACTGCCTGGCGACGTTTCAGCATAGGGTGAGGTGGGGGCAGCAACCGCCTGCCTAGCTGGTAGTGCTTGGTGATGTCATTGTACCTGACCAGGTGTTCTCGCATGTTTTGAACCAGGAGTTCCGAACTCGAAGAGGTGGTCTCCGATTCTGCGCGGCGGGTCAGTTCTCGCGCAGAGCGGTGTGCTACCTCGTTCAAGTTAATGAAGCCCTCATCGGTGGGGGTGGCGACGTGCGCTGCAAACCATATGATCGCGGTGTTATCGAAGTGCTTTCGACCAGCTTTACTTAGAATCTGGAGAGCTTCGGATGAAATGCGCCGCCGCGCGTAGTTGCGAACTGCGGATTGTGAGTCGCTAAAAACTACCTCGCAGAGGGGGTCGGTAAGCGCAAGCGCAATCGCTACCTCTTCCGCTGTTTCGGGGTATTCCGTTGCGACACTACACGCGTGCGTAAGCCGGGAGCTAACGTCTACGACTATATGGTTTTGTTTTTTCATCGATGACACTATTCTACCGAAATAGCGCAGCGACCCAAACTCAATGCAAAAGTTTTACGTCAACAAACATGGCGGAACATGTTGAAGTGGCAGCTCTCTTCGCGCACCAAATTCGACCTCATTCACTAATACCATTCACTAATACCATTTGCTAGGGACCGGATCGTAATACTACGATCGGGATCGGCCTAGATTCGAGTAAATACAGTAAGTACTCGTTTTTCCCCAGAACAATAGAGGAATGGAACGCGCTGCCACATGAATTACTAACAGTAGTCAGTGTAAATAAATTTGAAACCACACTAACAAATTTTTTTTACCTTGGCTAGATGTACATAGCTACTACTTTAATTAAAAACCTTAGAAAACTATGTTTCTGGTTGTAACACAGGTTTAATCCATCGGCTGTGGTACATTTGATGTCATTGTGATGTAACTTGTATTTTGCTTCTTCTTGCTTTGTAATGTGCCTTTTCTCGTGTATACGCCTCATTTGGTCTGTTCTAGACTGCGGCAGCACTGCTATCTTGTTTTGTTTGTCATGCAACCACCCTGTAACGGCCTTTGGCCAACAGTATAGATGAATAAGTAAATAAATAAATAAATAAATAAACACTGCAAACAATGTTTATGCGCATCAGTTTTCCGTGAAAATGAGTTACTTGCATGTGGTGGTAACAAGGGTATCGGGGAGATCAAAGAAGCACTTTTCATTATCGAAAAAAAAAAGACAAATGCATCAGCACGCCCTCATTACAGCTCACGCAAGCACAAGTCGCATTCCTACAGGATGACCCACACTCATCTGTATTATGCATAACTGGCTCACGGAAGCATCAGCAGTCATGGTTTATCTTGGTTTCTTTAGCTTTTTATCCTTTGCTCTTTTCCATGTTCTTTCAGCCTTTCCCATTCCCTTCGCCTATTCTTAACCTTTATGTGACATGTCCCAAGAGACGAATAAACAAGTCGCGAGCTTGCGCACCAACCGTGGTCGTCGTCATTAAGTGTACAGCGCAAGAAGAAACTATTACCAGCCACCAACCAGCCCAATTCATTGCTCTTTTGAACATCAATACCCATAAAGTGAGCCGACAGCTGTATTTGTATTGCATGCAACCGGAGCGGCATAAACAACTAACAAGTCATCTCTTACACATTTAAACTGAGCAAATATTAATAATAAATACAATATGCAGCTCAATCCATGAGAAAGATAAAAATAGAAGAAATGCATGACAATGCTGAGGTTGTTCTAATATGCAAATAAACACACTCAAGTTTTGACAACAAAGAACATTTACATTTGATCAGAAGTATGGGTCATCTGCAATAAGCCAAGATCGAAAATGTAGATTCTTTTTTTTTTCAGGAATGGAAAATGGTGACGCCATCTGTCATTGTTGACTGTCAAATGGTGCCACCATTCCATTCCTATAATATAATAATATAATATTTGGGGTTTTACGTGCCAAAACCACTTTCTGATTATGAGGCACGCCGTAGTGGAGGACTCCGGAAATTTTGACCACCTGGGGTTCTTTAACGTGCGCCTAAATCTAAGCACACGGGTGTTTTCGCATTTCGCCCCCATCGAAATGCGGCCGCCGTAGCCGGGATTCGATCCCGCGACCTCGTGCTCAGCAGCCCAACACCATAGCCACTGAGCAACCACGGCGGGTCCATTCCATTCCTGGAAAATGTACACATTGCGATTCAGATGGCCCAGTAAGGCTGTGGTATCTACCTGTACGCACTGCAAAATGCCAATTCTGTGCAGGAGCAAATAAGCCAGTGCCTGGCCAGAAAACGTGTCGTGCCTATTAATGCCCCATTTGGTCCATATGGCTCTGTAACAGGGCACTAGGCCCAGCTCAATGCCACACCACACGAGTGAAGCAGCCACGAGAGTATGCCATAGTCGGCCACTGCTATGCACCACTCAAAACAAAGTTACAGTGAAAACACTGAGCATGCAACACTGCGGAATTTGGCTTAGAGACTCACCTATAGACACAATGTCACCAGGAATGAGATCACAGCTTAGAATAGGTCTCCACTTCCTGTTTCTGTAGACCTGGCAAAAGTAAATTGACAGTCACCTACATGGCATTGATCACAATGCTCAAGAAAGCCCCTTCCTTGCCCCTAACACAGACGCAGAAACTTAAAGGGACACTAAAGACAAATACTAATTCAAGCTAAAGTGACAGATTGGTGCTCCAGAATCTCTAAGGCATCAATATTATCGCGAACAGAGCCTTAATAATTGAGAAATCGAGATAAAAGCAGGACATGATTAGAGACTCCACCGGGACATTCAAGCACTTGCCCAATGATGAAAGCACTCCTCAGTTAAATTCTGTCACTAGTACTCAGCTACTCGTAGCAAAAACATCTTCGTATTGTATTATAATATGAAATAAAATGCTACTTGTCCAGTTCCATTTCATGTTTAGAAAAAAGAACTCATTGTTGACAACGACGGAGGCGGTCAAAAGGTTTTGTTTTCGCTCGACTCTGCGCCGCTCATGCTTTCGCATTTCAGTACTTTCCTGATCACATAGTGCTGCGCTGGTTTTCCTGGCTCACAAAAATTGCAAGTAGCAGAGAATTGAACTTCCATGTGATGTCGCAAGATGCTTGAACGGTCTACGCCACTTGACCAAAAAGCAGTTGCAGCGGCGAATCTGCCGCTCTGTCCTGGCTCGGTGCCGCCGTCTGTCGGGTGCCGTTTTACTGACCGACGACAGCAAAGGGCGGTGATGGCATACATAACGTCACCACTCCTCCATGTGTGGCGGGAGATTTGAATTTGGAAAAAGGTATTCGGACCCTTCAGATACAATTTTCTCTTAAACTAAGTCTTTTCTTGGCACGAAACAAGCATTGCGAGGTTTCTGGAAAGGTATTTAAATAGTGTCCCGTTAAGCCACTCGACCACACTGCTTGGTTCAGAAAAGTTTAATTTTGTGCATTCTTGAAAAAAAGTTCCCACAAGAGACGGTTCTGTGCAATTCCCTTCCACAAGACCTGCACAGAAGTTGCCTTGCACAAATCTTCCGCTGAGGTTTTCCATGAGAAAAGGACAGTGTCAACCAAGTGTCGATGCTAAAGAATACAAGGTCAACATACATACTTGCTCAAATTATTCGATAATTAAGTGTTGATTATTGTAGAGTGAAAAAAAAATTGTTGAAACTACAGTGTGCGGACACGGAACAAAGAAGAGAACAGCGTCACAAGGAGGACGACAATGAAGCGTCGATGTGTACTTGCGTGATTGGGCCACACGTGTGCATACGTGGTCGAATGAGGGAAGCGACGATGAGTACAGTGAATCGTGACTGGGCCACGAGCGTGCATACATAGAATGGTCTAATCAAGGAGGGCTTCGTGGTGCTTCGACAGCACATTGTGTTAGCATTGGGCCACGTGTGTGGAACACGGGCCCAAAAAGAGGTGGTGGTGAACAGGCAGAAGACGTAGGCCGGAGACAGGCGGCCAGCAGCTATGGACATCACTGGGGACTTCTAGGCAGCCAGCCTGGCACTGCTGAGCACGTGCAAGGTCCGAGGCCACCTGGCTATCCAACTCTACCCGCTGCCAAGATCTAGCAACGCTGACGCCATCTTGGAAACTATGAACGATCATCGTGCCGACCCCGCCCCCTCTCCAGCGAAGCTTTAAAGATCTGTGCGCAGCAGAAAAATAAAACGAAAAGTGACTGAATAGTTTCTAAATAACTCAACAAATGGCGCTAATTGTCCAAGAGTGCTACGAAAGCAGCAAATAACATCGATAGTGGGCTATTGATGGGAATAAAGCGCAGCCCACTTATAACAATACCACATATAACAATATACTGGTTATAACGATGAGTCGACTTCAAAGTATCAATTTATGCATTAGGGCTATGAGAAAGAAACCATATATAACAATATGTTATATATTATATGGCATGCCACAAGATGGCGCCAGCTGTTTCACGTCCACATCCCCAGAGAGAGAAAGAAAAAAAAAAAGCGAGAAGCAAATCACGTCTGCGCTCCCTTTCTACAATCTCCCTCTCTTCCTCAGGGAGCGTGGAATGTGCCGCGGAAGCAGCAGTCAGTGCGCCGACAAAGCGCACAGCAGTGTTGCGTGGGATGAAGCTGCAAATTTTGCAGGAATTGCACAGTCGATGATATCGATGATTCTGAAAACCGCGAGCACCACGATCATGAAGGCTAGAAGCAGTGACTGTGCCAATGAATGGAAACGGCGGGCTTTGTGCGCTAGGGAGAAACCCCCATGTGTGAAAACACGGTGGCAAACGATGACATTGCCAAACTCTGCGAGCACATCGCTACTGGCGATAAAATAGGTGGTGCTTCGATGGAGGAGTTTCCGAGTGCAGATAGCGCTGCCTCATTCTGCGAAGAATCTCCGACGGGGCAATCGTTGTTGCGAAAGACAGCGACGTTGTGCGACAGAAGCAACGAGATTGACAGTGGCCCGTCTTTGACGCCGACTCCAATGCTCACGCTAAGTGCACTGTCATTGATAAAGTCACTCATTGATTTCACACAGGCTCAATTATAGCCGCCACTGTTCGTGCAGCCACTCGACACGATGCACACCATGGTTGTAAACCTGAAACTTCCACGAAAGCAAGTGCAGATTTCTTACTATATCAGCACGCCTAACACTTGATACACTGTTTAGAGGTAGAAATAAACATCTTTTCACAGCCATTTTTCTACAACGTCAATTCTTTAACCTAAGTGGCAAATTTGGTTTCGGAGCTACAAAGGTATGTTTGGCAGTTACTTTTCTTTTTCTTTTTTTACAGCAGTCCAGATATATCAACGATCAAATTTTTCGTTCTACTTGATATCGTTATAAGTGTACTGCACTGTAGGTGTGAACAAGAATGCATTAAATACTTTTTGTTCGAGTTAGTCTTAGTTTTCTAACAATTCAGTCTTCAGAAGGGACTGCAATTACATGGAGAAGATTAAACATGGTGGAGGGGGTGTCACAGTTTGTCAGGCCATATTCCAGGTACTTAGAAGAAATTATCTATGGACTTATGGCAAATGCGGGATGGTCTGTCTTCTTGTCTACCTGTCTTCTTGAATACTGTTACCGTATAAACGCATGCAAGGGCCACACTTTCTTTTTTTTAAATATGAGAGCCAATTTTGAAGATGCAGCCCATACATGCGACATGTAAAAAAAATGTTCTTTTTTGAGTAAAAGCTACATACCAATTGGCGAACAAAGAAAGTTTATTATAGTATATGACGTGACACAGTTGCCATAACACTCAATTGTCAACTCCTCAGACTCCGAGCTCGTTCTGTGTTCCGGTGTGCACTCGTCCCACAAGAAGTCATCTTTGGCGTCACGCAAGCTTTTCGAGATCCCGGTGAACTTAAAAGTTCACTATATGATGTCCATTGACACCAAGCTCGACAGGATCTAAGCAAGTACAGTCCCTCTTGAGCCGTCCGGTCAGCGCCTGCTTGTGGCCGCCACTTGCCATCCGTTAAGTGTAGTGCCTGCAGAATTCAGCCTTAAAAGGCCAATTCACACTTTCCAATTCACTGTTGTCCAGTGGTTGCAGTATGCCTGTGAGGCCACCCAGAATACCAGCCATGTCTGTGACAACACGGCACAGCTGTTCCTTGACCTTATCCGTCAAGTGACCACGGAAGCTGTCCAAGACCAAAAGCGACCGTTTGGTCAATAATACGCCTGGGCGGTTCTTCCAAACAGTTTTTACCCAGTCGAGCATGAGGTCATCGTTTATCCAGCCCTTTTCTTGGACTCTAACTACACCTTAAGGAAACTTTATTGGGAATTCTTTTCCTTTTCAATACAACTTAGGGGGGTAGCTTCTCCCCATCCGCGGTAATGCAAAGCATCACTGTGCAGCATTGACGCTCAGCGCTAGTTGTACGCATGGCGATGGTCTTCTTACCTTCAACGTCGCCTGTATAGTTTTCAGGACAGTCAAACCACACTGGGGTCTGGTCAGCGTTCACGATTTAGGACAATATACAATTGTGTTCATGGCACCGGCCGATAACATGCTTCTGAAAGCTAAGTACCTTGTCAATGTAGTCATGCGTAAGCCACTGGCACAGCATAGTTCTTTGCCGATAGCAGAGGTCCTTCCTCTTCAAAATCTTCACACCCAGCTGGCACTAGCTTTGAAATCCTCGCATGGTATGGTTTTTGCACATGCCATGGTTTGAGCCTTTACGCGCAGCATGTCCCCTGTCAACGCATAGCCATTGTTTTGCAGATCCATCACATAGCAGAGCAGCTCTTCTTCCAATTCGGGAAACTTGCGTGGCTTGTCATGGAAAGCACACTTTTTGTTGCTTGTGTTCTTCAAAGCTTCTTCCTGACTACACCACTGTCGAATGCACTTCTCATAACGTCAAATTTTCTGCCGGCTGCACGCTTCCCATGTTCGTGAGCAAACTCGACCACCTTCCATTTAAACCCAGCTGTGTAGTTGTTTAGGCGCTTGCCCATTGTGCTCAAATGTAAATGCCCGGATTGAAACGGAGAGCACTGTGGCGTTGCGCAAGTGAGGCCTCGCGTCATGCCGAAGCTCGGATAAAAAAGACGCTGGATGCTCAGCATAGAAGAAAAATTAGACACCGTTCGTGCTACCGAACGTGACACGAAGTCGGTGCTTCATCGCGACGTGAATCTACTGTTGATTATGGTGTGTGGCATTTGGAAAGTGAAGAAGTTGCTCGGCAGTGCTGCTGTGACGGTGTAGAGATGTCGGCTACGAGGTTGCACTCTTCGCCATCATTGCCTCTGTTGTTGCTGAAGTGTCAACTAGCGACAGTGATGAGGATGGCACGGAAAGCGACAGCATGGGCAATTCAGGCCCGACAGTGGCAGAAGCTGTGCATTACGTCAGCCTCATGAATGCAATCGTCGCGCCGAGAACAGCACCCAGCAATGAAAAAGGTGCCCCGCTACTTCTGCAACGCTACCACGCGCGTGCATGGAAAATACGTAACGCCAACGAGAAATCTGCCATGCGAGTGTTTGCCAAGAGGAGGGCTGGCTGAAAAGCTGCCTGGCAGCTTCAGTAAGTTTGAGGCCTCTGTCATCGCTGCTAGGCCGCCGCGGCATCAAATGAAAACAACACTTTTGTCACACGAAGTGAATAAATACTGCATGTTCTTTTTCCCTTTCATCGCGCTCTCTCCAAGTTCCATTTCTGACAGGTAATTGGTGTATCTCATGCTATTTCGGTTAAATAGTACTACCGTTTAGTACATACTTTTTCAGAGCTCTGGCCAACTACGGTTTAACGAGGTTTCACTGTACATTCTCTCCTATGAGCGCAGAGAAGGTATGGCTGTCCCCATCAGACACAAGGGCAGTGTAAAGCAGGTTGTACTTGGATATAGATTGCTTGAAAAGAGCCAGGCTTGCTTCCACCTCCATACTTACAGATTTTGTGTCTGCGTTCTGGCAGATGTGATGCTGGTACCAGTTGTCATACGCTGCATCTCCAGCATTAGGTCCTGTCTGGCATCCAAGGCAGTGGTTGGATAGAACTACGGCATCTAATATGAGGCTTGCATGGTACTCAACGACCGATGCTCCAATTTGTATCTACGCCTGCACCCCCATGTGCCATTGTACACCACAATACTACCTTTACAAAAGCTCCAGTCCATCTCCTTATAGCCCGTCATCACTGCAGCATCAGAATCAGCGTAAAACTTCTCTAAGCACTGGGCCTCTGGCTCCCTCAAGGTCTCCTCTACATGCTTTTGAAATGTCTATTGGTGGACACCTCTGCAAGAGAGGTGCAGCACTGCCCCAAGCTAAGAGCTGTCCGCCCCTTTCAGATTTACTTAGTGGCTTCAAGACTTGCACTGCTGCATTCATAAGCTTCCGCTCACTTGCGTTCAAGTTTGGAACTGCGTCAGATTCTGAAAGTTCTACAGTAATGACCGTACGGAGCTTCACGAGCCTGGTCATCATGGCATGCTCACTGTTCCATCGCGTCGGGACGTCTTGTATAACCTCAAGAGGGTCCAGATGCATGTTTCTCTGAATTTCCTGAAGCCGTCCTCGGGCCTTGGCACTCCGTTTGTATCTAGCCACAATTGCTCTGGCCTTAGCACAGAGATGCAAAAACCAAGGCACTTCTCTTTTGGCATCACTGACACACAACAGAATGGTGTGTCCAAAACACTGCACACCACTCCAGGATGACCGCGCTACTGCAGAAGTAAAGTTCCTTCCATTATCTGTAACGACGAAGATCGGCACAGTATCGTGGGCTGGAAGCTCCCACTCCTCGACAACACCTGCGATAAATAGCTCCAGGTTTTCTGCAGTGTGAGAGTCTGTCATTTCAGTGCAAGCCAATGCATGCACGTATTGCACGAAGTCACTGTCCATGATGTGAAAGTTACACAAACGTAGCTTTAATTTGCCCGCGATGTCCAACCATCAGTTGTGATTGAAAGCGACTCCACTCCGCTTGCAAAAATGTCCCTGAGCGTCTTTTTCACCTTTTCTTTGCTTGATGCGTAGAGGTCCGGAATAATGGCTCTCGAGAACGTTGTCTGACACGGCACGGCATAATCCGGCATAGCGAACATCATGTCGAGGAAATCCGGTTCTTTGGCAATGTTGTAGGGGTGCATACCACAAGCTACGAAGCGAGCTATCATTTTTGTCATCTGTTGGGCTTTTGGGGCTGAAGCTTTCATTTTCGGCTTGAAACTGTCGGCTATCGATGGCTGTTGACCACTTGCCTTGCTTGCCCCCTTTAGCTTGGATGGCCTTTTGCGTGTGTCCCACTTCTCTTGGTAGTCCTTGTGCAAGTCTGGGTGTCTCCTTAAATGCGTTGCTATGGTTGCATTTAAGACATCGAGCTTCGGTTCCCGGTGGAATCTTAACAAAAGAATTCCAAATCGAATTGCTGGCCACATGCAAGTCCCCATGGTGCTCTCTAGAGTGGTCCAAGGCAGCTGGGATTGATCAAATGCCGCCGCGACAGAGAGAGTCGCCCACTAAACGCAATCGACCACACCACCACACCGACGAGGTGAGCTTTTGTACGCTTTTGTTTCGAGTATAGTTCTGTTTTCCTGGCTTGGCCTGGATTGGATTGGGAAAAGTATTACCGACTCCAAAACCGAAAATTCCAAAAACGCCTTCTCCCTACCGCATGTGGCTATTGGTTCGAGCCGAATACTTCGAAATTTCCGAATAACAAAATTCGAATTGAAGCGAATATCGAATAGTGCATTATCCATTTAACTATTTATATCGAATATTGAATATTCGCACAAGCCTACTCGGCAGCATAAACAAATCGCAACTACTCCAACAGAGTGAATATAGCAACTTTGGGCTCGTGTATTACTGAAGGAATGATTTCATTGACTTGCATTTTTATGCTTTTTGTAGCAAAAGAAAAGTTTAGAAGAAAGCATAACCACTGCTTCACATGGTCAGAGCAGGCATCTAAATCCAACATTCCTATACATCACATATTCAAGTGGTCATCTTTAAGAGCATCCTTGCGTATCTTTAGGATCATTCAACAAATCGACAAAGCTTTACTGCTACAGTGCAATCAACTTAAGGGGGGACACTGCTATTGAAGTACTGCATTTACTTGCATAATGATCGCACTTGCACAATGATCGCACCCTTGAACTTGCCACAGCGATATGTCATTTGCGAAGCCTAGCTGATGATTGTGCTTACCATCTGTCGAATGCTGCGCAAACGACTCTTCAAATCTTGCCAAGCAGACTCCATGCACCAAGCAGATTCTTAAGCAGATGCCCCATTTCATTCCCTTCATCACTTTCTGTACTTCAAGAATTAAAAAAAGATCTACACCTAAACGTGCCTTGGGTTTATTATTTGTTCGCTTTAGAATGGCTGCCAATTGAACAATCTTATTCATTACTGATATGGAAGCAGCTGTTTCAATGGACGTAGTGTACTCACGAAAAAAAGAAATCGCGTTCAGCTTGCTCCATCAGCCGGCATTTTTGTTTTGATGTCCCGCACTGTTACAGCAGCAGCCGCCTGTTGGTTGACGTATTCACATCACGCAGCAAGTGCGTTTCGACACGTTTCCCCGGACACCGCGTTTTCGCCATTTTTCAAGGCGGCAGTGTGCTTTGTGATTGTTTGTCTGTGCTGGTGCCGTTTCACCAAGGGATGGTATGCGACTTTTATGGTCGCGTTTAAGCTTAAGGCTGTTGACTACGCACTAGAGCACGGCAACCGTGCTGCCGCAGGCATTTTGGCATCGACTAAATCCGAATATGGTACTGGAAAAATCAGCGTGAGCGGCTGATGGCTACTGATAGGACGCGCCGGGCTTTCCACGTACCCAAAACGGACATGTTCCCTCACGTTGAGGAAGTGTTCCTTGAATACGTGAAGGACCTGTGAAAAGATGGTTGTGCAGTATCACTGGAAATGATACCGACACAGGCGTGTGCAATTGCCAGGAAGCTGGGAATCATCACAAAGGACTTCCGCACTAGCTCCGGTTGGACGACTCGCTTCATGCAACGAAATGGACTGTCACTGAGGCAGCGGACGTCATTGTGCCAGCGACTCCCATCCTCGTATGAAGAAAAAGTGATAGACTTTCATCGCTTCATCACGAGGATCCACAAGAAGAATGGCTTCCTCTTGTCGCAAATAGGGAACGCCGACCAAACTCCGTCGACCTTCGACATGCCCCAAAACACAACAGTCAACGAGATAGGTGCTCGGAGTGTCCTCGTGAAGACATCTGGTGCTGAGAAGCTGTGATGCACTGTAATGCTTGCACTGACAGCAGAAGGGCGGAGGCTTCCATCATACGTCATACTGAAACCGAACGCTATTCCAAAGGGAGACTTTCCCCGTGGTATCCACATCCGTGCTCAAGTAAAATGGTGGATGACGGCAGAACTCATGGTCGATTGGATCAAGACTGCTTGGGGAGGAAGACCAGGAGTGCTTCTGCTTCCCTCCCTTCTTGTGTTGGGCAGTTTCCAAGGCCATCCTGTCGATAATGTTCAAGCTGAGCTTAAGGAGCTATGCACGGACACTGCAGTCATCCCTGGGGACCTGACGTCACTGCTACAGCCTCTTGACATGTCACTGAACAAACCGTTCAAGGACAATATTTGAAAACTGTATGCAGAGTGGCAAACATGATTTGACGCTGAGTGGCAAAATCAGAGGACTGTCCGTGGAGGTGCTTTGCTCCTGGATCATCAAAGCGTGGAGTGGTATCTCTGATGAGGTAGTGGCAAAGAGTTTTAAGACCAGCATATCCAACGCGCTGGATGGGACAGAAGACGACTTTCTGTGGGACTGTGAAGATGCCCCCAGCGACGACACTGCCGGTTCTGACAATGAAGCTTGCAGCGATGACTATGAAGATTCAGACTTAGAATAAAGTGAGGCACCCCTTATATAATTAGAAAAAGAAAATAAAAGGGCAATGTGCAATTCATGTAGTGCCTACATAACATGTGCATCTCTTACAGAGGTAAGCCTTACTCAACTTTTATGTATGGTTATGTTTACGATAGCTACCGTAAGAATTTTGACCCGAAACTTGCCCTTTCGTGTGTTCGGTGCGCAAAATTCTTTTTCCCGGAAAACGTAGCCTGCGTAATGATCGCACCCCTGAATTTGCACCAAATTTTTTACAAAAAAGTGTGATTATGCAAGTAAATACAGTAATGTTCATCTTTTTCATCAATATTGATGACTTTCCAATCTTATTACGATTTTTGTGCAGATTTCAAATATGTAATTAGTTTTGTTGTAGGTCAATTAGTTCCTACAATAAATATCATTTCACTTCCACTGTTTACAACCAGAGTGGAAAATAAATGGCAGAATAAAAAATTATTTGTAAGGCATGTTTAGGTAGCATAAAGAGTAAGGAATGATGGACAGTAAGCGCATTTTATATCTGACGCTTCACAGATATCTTACAGCCCACTGAATACAAGCCCACAAAATATGGCAACCACGTGGCAGAAATTGTAGCAAAATAATTTCCAAAGTGAAAACAAAAAAATTATTTCTATCTGTTCTTGGAGTCGAGATATCGAGGCCTGAATATCATAAGGAGCCCTGAATTTGTGTTTTGAGAAAAGTCCAAAAAACAAACAGCATAAAATAAGCGGGGACATGGCATCCAGAACAACCATTTTTGATACTCGCTCTTGAGACATGAAAATTTCAGGACACATCCAATCTTGTGTGCTGCTTATAAATATGCAATTTGATTTTTTCTGAGGTTTGTCTACATGCATTCGTATCTGCTGTCATTATTGCGCAGCATGTCATGCCCGCGCGCCGATTGTGAAGGCGACAGAGAGCTTCACGAGTTGGCACAGTGCGCCACAAGATGAGCTGCTTCGCGTCTGCATCCCCTGCAATCATGCTCAGTACGCGTCCAGAGAGAGAGAAAGCAAAGCGGCCGCCCACCCTTTCTATGAGAGTTTTAACGCATCTGGTATTCCCCTGCACGCAAGCAAATCAGGCGGAATAGCGGGTGAGTGGGCCCATAAACGCGAGTGGCCTGCATGGTGTAGCCCCCAGGTAAACACTTTTCAACTGCTGAATATGCACTCTTATGAACTGTCCCCCACTGCTTCCAGGAAGCTTTACATGGCCAAGAGGCAAAGCAGATGACCAATGCGCAGGGCCTTCCCGCCGTGTTAAAATACCTCCCAAGGACTAGATGTAATGTGGCGGCACTTCCGCAATGTGCGCACATGCACCACAGAGATCCGTGTATTAGGGGTGTGAGTTATGCGCAGTAACAAACGGTATGTGGACTAGAAATGTCGGAGAGTTGATGGTGGTTCACATCTGTTGCAAATGCTCGATGCTACAGGTACATTTTAGAGCACACATTGGTTGGGAAAGACTCAAATGCAAAAAGTCATAGTTCGCGAAAAGTAACTGTGGAGGATTAGAATGTTGCTTTCGTACTTAGATCTCAAAATATGGTACAAGGCAAAGTCCGGCGCTACACCCCTTGCACCCCATAAGTATGCGACTTTGCGGATTTTATTGCCAGTCTGGCTAAATTCAGAGCACGAACTGCTAGGACACAAGGTAAGGCACAAAAAAAGACAGGACACAGTGCTACTGCAACTGTCCACAGCCTGTTGCATAGGTTGAAGAAGATAGCATGTCACTATGACGCAAATGTCTTTTCTCGGCAAAGAACAAGCTCGCTACCATTTGTTCAGCCGAGCGCAGGCATAGTGACAGATCGAGCAGCTACACTGCAGATGCAAGCAATGTCTGGTTGCAGTGACGTGGCTTTGAAAATCAACTTCCTTATTTCTTTATGGATTTTGATGAAAATTGGCACAAATGTTTAGAATGTCTCCCTGATGCTTCCATAAAAGTTTCAGAGCGATATCTTGAGAACATTTTATTCAATTTTATTGAGCAGAATTTTTCTCCCTCTAACTTTCTGGAGAGCCTGGGGAATTTAAAAAATGTGATAGAAGGCTTGTTAAGTACTGACTGCATAGCTAAATGCGTGCTGAAGGTCACGACATTTTTGCAGTTTTTTTTTTTCGCGACACAAATTTTTTGGAGTGCCATATATACCTTCACATCAAGCACACTTTCGGGGTAGACGAAAAGCCATATTGTAAACTTACAAAGGGCCAAGATAAGAAAGCGAGAATGTCACGACCTGCACTGTAGCCCAAAGAACGTGACAAAAAAAAAAAGTCAAAATATCTTGGTAACAAAGAAATCAGCCCCAGAAACTGAGCCGAAAGGCAGAAAAACAGTTTTGAGAAAATGGCTCTCAAAGTTTCACCTTCTCTTCCTTTCTCTAAAAGGCACCAAATTTGTAGTCTTTGGGGTGTTTTGTGATGTGGGGCTTCTTGTAGATGTGGCCTCTGGTCTGGTGTGCTTTACCCCCCTTTTCTTTTTATAGGGCCTTCTTTGCTGCTGCTGCTGCTGCTCTACAAAGAGCATAGTGCCTAGGTTTCAAACCAAGCGAGGTGTAGAACTCTGTGTGGGCATGAATATAGTTCCAATATACATTCAGGCAGCCTGTACTCACAAGCTGCCCGATTGATAGCAATCTCCAGTACAATCAGCGAGGCATATTTTTTTTTTTCTTTTGGTAGAAGTGACCATGTTACTGAATGAAGGCTCTGAGTGTCAGCAGCCTCCCAAGTAATCTTTACTTGACAATGGCTGTAGAACTTGGGAGCAGAGAGCCAGTGATAGATTTGCAGCTGCTAGGTGCTTTCCGGAATTGTACTTTTGTATGATGCGTCAAACACTTCTGCAGCCAGGTGTCTGTGCCAGCCCAAGGGGCTTAGTGAACAGAGCTCATGATGAGGTTCTCTTTATGAAGGGGTGGTATGATAGATATTGTTACAAGCTATCGTGTCAATATGATAATAGAGTGAACGCACAATATGCTTGGTTGCGGGTTTTAGGTGCCAATGTGCGAAATGCCTAGCCACAGATACAAGGAGTCAACGCGCAATGTGCTTAGTCACGTAGTTTGAGATGCCGACGCGTGAAGTACCTAGCCGCACAGTCCGAGGTGCCGATGCGCAAAATGCCTAGACGCGGGCTCGAGGAGTCGACGCTCGATGTGCTTAATCGCGCAGTCGGAGACACCAATGCACAAAATGCTTAGGTGAGGGTCCGCGAAGTCCGCACGCGATGTGCATGATCACCGAGTCGGAGACTCCCTATGCGCGAAATGCTTAGCCGCGTGTCTGAGGATTGCGTGCGCGATGTGCTTGTCACGAATTCCAAAACACCAAGCGCTGAATGGCCTAGCCGCATGTCCAAGGATTCCACACGTGAATCTTGGTCGCAAAGTGTCGCGAATGCTCCGAATGCTTAGCAGCGAGTCTGAAACGTCCACAAGCATAGGGATCGGCCACGCTACTGCGACGCCCGCATAGCGCCTGTTTTGACATGTCAAGATTACGGTGACTGGAGACGTCCAGATTCGTGAGGTGCAAAGAGCTGAGCAGACGACGCGAGCGCCGGACCATGGCGAACCGCGCTGAAGTCGCGTGGCGGGCGCGGCCAATCGCAGACTCTGGCACTACCTTCAATCATTTGCTCTTTGTGAGCTTGTTTCTGCATGGAGGAGATAGCTGAAGCAGCAAACTTGAAGATGGAGAAATGCGCTTTCCAACAAGACCAAGATGGCTGCGCTCGATCATGCCGTTACGGAGATATTGTGGCTTGAAAAACGCTGCTCTTTCTTGATTTTCATGAGATTTTTCGCCACCTTGGCTGATAAAACGATTGTTTTTAGCACTTCTAAGTGGTTTACTGTGATGATATTTGGGTATCAGACAGAAAAAGGGTTATAGAAATTAAAAATGTGATTTTCAAAAAATTGTTTTTTTTTGCAATTTTTCGCAAATGCGAAAGCTGCGTCCCCCCTTAATAATGCAAACAATTTTGTTTCATGCTCAAATTCAGTGGTGTATTATGTGCCTTTCTCATGTGTAAAAACATATGTGGGCCAAACTGACCGATATTTTAACACTAGGCGGAAGGAGCATTCGAATTCCACAAAAGCGATTGCGCACACACATCTTGCAATTCACAAGGTAAATGCACACCCCAGTTTGGAAATACAACAGTCCTGTATAAGCACAAAGAACAACAAGAGGAATTGTAGAGGCCCACGAGATAAAGAAACAGAGGACAGGGTGTGTCAGTCATGCTTCTATAGTGCTTCATGACACTGAAATATCTTTTCTTGCTGCGACTTAACACATGGCAGTTTTTGTGGTGCTAAGAGAGATTAATAGCCGTGGTTGTTTTACCTGCTCTTTTTATGTTGTTTGATGACCTTTGATGATGTAGGTCATGTCGGGTTTATAAAGTCTATAACCTTTCCAATAAACTTTCAGCTGTAAGTAGTGCCATGTCTTTTGAATGAATGTTTGAAGTTTAATGGCGCAAGGGCCAGGTATGGCCAAAGAGCGCCATGCTAGTATTAATGAGTTCGCAATGGACTGATGGGTGCTGTGAAAATCTGACGTGGCTGTAAAGGGGCCTAAATGTGTTGGTGCTAATTGCATAAAATCTGCGCGTAATAAAATTATGGCAATGATTATTGACGTGTACTATGAACACAAAAATGCATTGGGAAAGAATGATGCAATATACAAAATATGTGAAATGCTAAAATTGCCTTGAGCACTGCTGCCTCGCCAGAGCCCTTGAAACACAAGGGCCTAGAGGCATGTGCTATACGAAAGAGCTGTCACAGCGGCATCCTCTGAAGAGAGGAGACGCTACGAATGAATGGGGGCTAATAACATGTAACACAACATCTTTCAGATAACTTAGGACTGCGTTGGTGCCAATGAGCGGTTCTGGGCCGAGTAACATTACAGGATGAAGGGGGATGTGGCGCCAGTATGCTAAAGGAAAATGTTTCTGTCTCTCAGGTTCAGCTTCCCAACACTCCAGGAGGACGTGGAGGATGGTCAGCCTCTCCCAGCATCTACCACAGGTTGGAGGCTCGTTTCCAGTGAGTAAAAAGTTATGGGTGCCAAATGTGTGTCCTATCTTAAAGACGACAAAATAGGACATCTGTTCAGCATGATTTTGTTGCAGAAGGCCAAAAACCTAATTGTGGCTTTATTACGTGCAGCTTATTATTTGTTTCCAAGTCCCAGAAGTGTTGCCAGTAGTTTCGTTGTTTTCTTCGTAAGAAGGTCTTCAGGTCAGTGACAGGGATGGGAGCGGTAGGATTAACAGCATGCGATGAAATTGATGTGGCCATCTGGTCCGCTAGAACGTTACCCTCGATGCCCCTATGGCCAGGTACCCAGCATATAATCACATGCTGGTTAGATATATATGCCTTACACAGGACAGAATAGAGTTAATTACTGGATTTTTGCGCTTACAGAATGACATCAAGGCCTTCACAACACTTAGGGAGTCCGTATATATAACTGATTTTTGGAGTTTTGATTTCCTTATATGCTTCACAGCTGACAATAGTGCATAGGCCTCAGCCGTAAAGACACTTGTTTCAGGGTGCAATACACCAGATTCCGAGAAAGATGGACCGACGGTTGCATAGGCAACTCCGTCGTGTGACTTCGATGCGTCTTTGTAGAACTCCGTGCAGAAGTGCTTGTACTGCAGTTCCAGGAAATGCATTTGGATTTCAATCTCTGGAGCATGCCTTGTAACTTGCAGGAAAGATATATCACATTGTATCAGCTGCCACTCCCAAGGAGGTAGCAGCTTAGCTGGAGGCATTAAGCGATGGTTGAGGAGTGGGACATCATTTTAACGCTAAGCCGCCTCATATGCAGTGAAAAGGGCTGTCTTACAGAGGGACGATTACGAAAGTGTAGCATATGTCATATCGTTAATGGTATTAAAACACTGATGTTGAGGATTAGAGTGAACTTTTAGAAAATATGTTTGGCTGATGTATGTTCTCTGCAGATGGAGTGACGATTCATTTGATTCTACATATAAACTTTCAATAGGACTTGTTCTGAAAGTGCCAGTGGCCAGTCGGATCCCTAGATAGTGGACCGGATCTAGCATTTTTAGCGCGCTCGGGGCGGCAGAATGGTAGATCACGGCACCATAGTCCAATTGTGATCGAATCAGGCTCTTATAAAGATTCATTAAACACTTCCTATCGCTGCCCCATGTTGTGTGGGATAATATTTGCAGTAAGTTCATGGTTTTCAAGCATTTCACCTTGAGATACTTTATGTGTGGAAGAAAAGTTAGTTTAGAGTCAAGTATAATGCCTAAGAACTTGTGCTCATTGTTCACAGGGATCTGCTGACTATACATTTTGATATTGGGATCTGCAATGAGCCCTTTGTTTCTTGTGAAATGCACACAAGAACTTTTGTTGGGGTTCACTTTAAATCCGTTTTCGTCTGCCCATTTGGACACTTTGTTCAATCCCTGTTGTACTTGCCTCTCACACACTGCAAGATTGCAGGATTTGAAACCTATTTGTATGTCATCTACATAAACAGAATAAAAAATGGCTGGCGGTAATGAAGCATGAAGCGTGTTGATCTTCACGATAAAGAGCGTGCAGCTAAGCACACCTCCCTGGGGTACACCAGCTTCGTGTATAAAAGGCCGCGACAATACATTACCGATTTTCACACAGAAGGTACGTTTGGTCAAATAGCTTTCTAGTATGTTTAACATATTTCCACGAATGCCCATTTCCTACAAGTCTCGCAAAGTCCCGTATCGCCACGTTGTGTCATATGCCTTCTCCATATAGAGGAATATCGATAAGAACTGTTTATGCACAAATGCATCACGGATAGCTCCTTCAATGTGCACAAGATGATCAGTCGTGGACCGCCCTTCTCTGAAGCCACACTGATAGGGATCAAGCATCTTGTTAAGTTCAAGGAAATGTATGAGTCGACGATTAATCATTTTTTCGAATAGTTTACACAGGCAACTTGTAAGAGCTATCGGGCGATAACTTGCCGCCAAGGAAGGGTCTTTACCCACCTTCAAGACTCGAATAACAATAGCTTCCCTCCATGAAGATGGGAGGTATCCGGCAGCCCAGATAAGAGTTGAAAAGTGCCAGAAGTGTCATTTGTGTGCCTTTGTGTAAGTTCTTAATCATGTCATACATGATTCTATCAGCTCCCGGTGCAGAGCTTCGACAGGTGCTCAACACAGCTTTAAGCTCAGGAATATTGAAAGGACGGTTGTATGGTTCATCCTGACAGCATTTACGATCTAGCGCCTTAAGTTCAGCTAATTGTTTACATTTGAGGAATGATTTTGTGTAATGTGTGGAGCTTGATATACGTTCGAAGTGTTCGCCCAGAGCGTTGGCCTGGTCTCCCAAGGTAATCCCTTGGTCGTCCACTAAGGGCAAAGGGTGGATTTTGTTGCCCCTTTAGCTTTCTTAAGCCATTCCACACTTTTGCCTCCTGCGTGTATGAATTAATGCTGGACAGAAACCTCACCCAGCTTTCTCTCTTTGCCTTCCCTGTGAGCACCGTGTCTACTCTTGTGCGTTACCTTATGTCCCAGTAGTTTGCGCTCTGAATTTAGCCATGCTTCCATACCAGCTTGCCCATTTTTCACTTTTAATTTATTGCCAGTGTTACTCCGACCCTCACACCGGACAATGCACAGCCCTCTTGGACATTATTTGCCTGCTGTAGATGGGATAAAGTCTACTAATTGCCGCATCGTCAGACGAGTGAGACCTGCTTCTGAAGAATGTGCACACCTGAGGTCGCAGAAACATGCAACTGGCAGTCGCCATCTTTAAAATCTCTGCCGAACAAGCGGAGTCCATAGTGTGCCTTAGCGGCCAAAAAGGGAAGACCGCCAAATGGATAAGCCCGGCCTCTTACCGCAACTTGGAAAGAGATGAGATAGTCCTTGGCACTTCTTGCCAAAAAAATTTTAACCGTGGCACTTAAAGGATTAAACATGCATTGCATCAAGCTTTGAACAGCCAAACTGTAAAGCATACCTGGATCATGTATGGCTTGTTGCCCATCTTGCGGATTAGGGAAAGGTTGCGCAGTTGCTGCTGCACTAGGGTGCACTCAAATGCAACCAGCATGAACAGGGTGAACACACTGTAGTACCAGAACTCATCCAGGCACCACAGTGCCACGCAGAACACTTGGAACACAAAGAAGGGCGCCGTGGCACGCTCCTTGAACAGGGCACCAAACTCTGGCACCTCCAGCTCCAAGCTGTGAGACATGCAAAGAACGACATTGTTTCTCAATAGACATCATCAAGGGTTCAATGATTGATGGCGGTCTCAATGCAACACAGGCACTAAAACATCTTTATTGTGGGGCAATTGAGTTAAGCTAGACTGGAAAAATGTGCTTTCAGAAGGAGAATAGACAGGCCTTACCACAAAAAAAAGGAAAAAATGTTTAAAATATTTCTAAGATTTTAAAATGTTCTTAAAATCATGAATAACCAACTGGCCTACAGCCACACTCGGCTACGTAAAATTTTTAGCACATTTTTTTAGACACAAGTGCATTAAATTTTTGTTCAATTTTACTTCACAATCTTGCGATTCGAAATTTATATTTTTTGTTACAAACATCTCGTTAATAAAAGTTTATGTCTGAAAACTGAATTCATTCTGCTTTGTTTTCATCTATTCCATAAAATTCCGAGTGCAATCGTTTCTTTAAAAAAAAAATCTAGTATAACCTGCCAAAAAACGGCCATTTTAAACCCTATGGTAGGGAAAGGGTTGGTGTGCACTGTTAAAAATGGATGTCTGACTTGGAACAGTGTGAGAATGACAGCGATCAAAGTTGCCCATCACTTTTGCTCCTTGGTTCACCAATATGACTGTCGACTTATTTCTATGTTAGTAGTACACAGTCCACCTGCGGTAATACGACCTTGACAGGACCGACAAAATTTATGGCATTATCCGGTGGTTCGAATTAAACACGACGCAAAAAAAAATGGCAAAACACACCACTGATTCATTTGATGGTATTTGCACAATACGAACACGCCCCCGAATCAATCACGCACCCATTTTTTATATACCCAAAGCTAACGCGGAAATTACTACAAGAACTGAAACTTGGGCGAGTCTGTAACAATTCATACTTGACTTAAAGAGCAAAAAACTAGGACACAAGGAAAGCCAGACAGGACGAGCGCTACTGCAAACTAAAGTTTTTTCTCAGAAAAACACGACTATTTATCAGTCGACACAGAGACCAAATGACATTAAAGCTCCTAAACAAAGTATAAATCTGATACACAACAGATTTTCTGAGCAAAATAAATTGTGCAAGGGTCTAATATGTTTCAGAAGGACCGTCTGTTGGGCTAGTTGATTAAACGTTGTAAATTCCAAATACAGCGCAAAAAATACACATACACATAAAGAAGACACGAAAGCGCTTGACCATGTCTTTCGTGTCCTCTTTTATGTGTGTGCATATTTTTTGCGCTGTATTTGGAATTTACAGTTTAATGTGTGTTGCACAATGGTAATGGCACAATGGCGAGAGGTTTCCTAAAGTCAGCTTCGCCGTCATACACTTGTGTTACGCGGTAAAACATACAAATGCTGCGAAGGCAATTTTGCTTTCGTATCTGATTGCAAATTTTCTTGATAAAAAGGCATGCCTTTAAATCGGGTAAATACCATAATCAGACATTGTGAGCTAGGTTATTGCTTGAAACTCTTTCAAGGACAAGCCGAAAATACACGTTTTCAACCAGGTATCATTTCGATGCCTGTGCAACGCATTCACTTTCTCCTAAGCTCTGTCGAGACAAGACGCTGCCACTAAAGGGATTGCTATTGGGGTCACCATAGGGGTCAGGCATATGTGTGCGGACTGGTCAAGCTTGAATTATCTGGCGAAGGCCAATTTTGGAATTGAAATAATGAAAGTTTGCACCCATATAAATGCATAAGTGCTGGTTGGGACCTTCAGTAGGGTTCGAATTAACAGAAAATTTTAATTAAACAGAGTTGAGTTAAACAGAGCTGTATTTACAAAAGCCTAGTGTATACAGTTGAACCTCACTGTGACAAATCAGGCTATAATGAAATAATGAAGGTAATGATCCAAGTTAAGTTTTGCTCCCTATCCAACAGAAGTACCAAATGCAATTGTGTCTCAAAAAAGCAAAGCTTCTTCACTACGTATATACAGAACAATTTTTGAAAATTAAAGTACACCGATGTTTTCGCATTTCATCCCTATCGAAATGTGGCCTGGATTTGTTCCCGCGACCTCATGCTAAGCAGCGCAACACCAAAGCCACTAAGCAACCACAGCGGGTAACCTTTCTTTTTTCAGATGAAAAAGTAGCCAGACATTTCATGAAATGCACACACTTTCAACGGTGCTGCCATACAGCTACTAATTTCAAATGTCCCATATCTTGTGCTACCTAGCAAATCATCAAACATTCTCAATGCTGCATGTCACAGCATTCCTTCCGCATGGCACAAAACTCAAAATCAATGAGCAGCTTGGTGTGGTGCAAATTTCAAACTGTTACCAGTGTGTGGACCACTGAAAGGCTTCCTACCAATATACTGTTGTGGAATGATGAAAGAAGAGAAAGGAAGAAGAAGATAGGAGACGCTGGCTGCTGCGCGTTGTTGGTGGTCAGCCATCTTACTATTCTGGCTCATCCTGTATACATATTGTAAATATAGTTTTTATATACTCGCCAAATCCCGGTAACATATTAGTGGAGAGGCGGAGTGCCACGGCTAGAAACGGAGCTCCGCAGTGGATGCCGCATCACCGTCCGCACCATGAATGACGGTGAGCAGGTATGATCAATGTCGTTGCCGCCTTCAACATCATCGTCGCCAGCTACGTTGCTGTCACCTTCGGTCGTCGTTGTACAACTCAAAGATCCTGGAACGTTCTGCGGGACCAATGGCGCCGACGTTGAAGAGTGGGTGGCCATGTACGAATGCGTGAGTGGAAGCAACAGATGGGATCCTACGCTTATGCTAGCTAACCTGTTATTCTACCTAAGAGACACGGCAAAGGTGTAGTACGAAAACCACGAGGAGCTAACCAGCTAGGAATAATGCAAAGAGAAATTGACAGAGTTGTTTGGCAAACCAGCCGGCCGTAAAATTGCCACAAAGCAGGAACTGGCCTCCCGTGCCCAATCTCCCACGGAGTCCTATGTCTCGTACATCCAGGACGTGCTGGCACTTTGTTGTAAAGTCGATCACGATGTGGCAGAAGATGTGGCAGGGCACATGCTTAAGGGCATTGCTGACGACGCGTTTAAAGGGACACTAAAGGTTACTATTAAGTCAACGTGGACTGTTGAAATACCATCCCAGAAACCTCAAAACGCTTGTTTCGTGCCAAGGAGAGACTTATTTTACAAGAAAATGCGTTCTGAAGCGCCCGCGTACCTCTAGCGCAGTTCAAATCGCCCGCCCTCCAATCTAGGAGTACTGACATCATGGTCTCATAGTGACGCTGCGCCATCGGTGAGTAGAACGGCGTCCGCAGACGGCGCTACGGCTTTTCTGCGCAAAACGCAAACGCGCGGCCAGAAACGGAACCAAGACAGAGCCGACAGCAGAGCGAAAGCGGGAGTATGGTGGCTAGCGGAAGGAGAAACGCGCAATCATAAGCTGGTACTTCATTCTATGACGCAAACTTCGACGCTCGTTGCAATGGACCCTGACAACGACAGATTGGCTTGCGATGGTGGGCTCAACTTCAGCAATTTGAGCACTGACGAGCGCCACCTGCTGCTGAGGGCTCGCGCTGCCGGCGTCGTTGCGTACTACGACGGCGGCACCAACACCGGCTCTCTGGAGCGGGAAAGCAACGAGGGCTTCCCACGACATCACATGGACGTGGCATTCTCGCTGCTTGTTCCAAATGAAAGTTTCGCAAGCCAGCAGAACCCTCACAACACGACGTGATAACGAAACTACTGAAACTCCAAAGCGTGCGCGCTGCAGAATCGAGCGAAAACGAAACCTTTCGACCACCCATATTACTGAAGGGTAACGTCAAAATGTTATTTTTTCTTAGAATCGAATAGACGTAGACATGTAGCATTTTTTCCGTCTTATAATCGAATGAAATGATATTTTTAATACGAGTAGTTGAGTATTAGTAACACAAATTATGAGGAGTGCTTTCGTCATCGGGCTAGTACCGGAATGTTGCTGGGGGGTCTCAAATCGCGTCATGCATTTACCTCAATTTCTCGGTTACTAAAGCTCTGTTCACGATTATGTTGACGCCTGAGACGTTCTGGAACATTGCTCTACCACTTTAACTTGAGTTTCTGGTAACCTTTAGTGTCCCTTTAATCTGCTCGTGCAAGAGATGCTCTACAATTGACGCAATCATTAAAGAGTGCCAACAATTAAAGCAGGCCAAAACCCAACGCATCCTGCAACCATTTGCAGGCATCCTGCAACCATTTGCCAGACTTCCCACTATTGCCGCAACATCAACGTGTGAATATCAACCCACACAGCAGCATGCATCGCCATCAGAGGACATGGTGCGAATTGTTAGACGTGAACTGAATGCGATGGTGCCCGCAGCTTTCTGTTTGCGTAGCCCTGATGCCACCACATTTTAAGTTCCCCTTGCACAAGCCATCATTCACCAGGAACTTGAAAACATTGGTTTACAGTCTGTGTGTGCTGTCGCCAATCCCAGAGCCAATGAACGACCTTCTACTATTTTTGCTCCACCCCGACGCTTCTCTCCACGTTATCGCAACCCGACTGAGTGGAGAGCTGCGCACGACCAGCCGATATGTTCCACCTGTCGCCGCATCAGTCATGTCGCCCGATACTGTCGCAACTCGCAGCCTTCAACACCTCGCACGCCGACCAACCTGAGCCGTTTTGATGAAAATACCTGCAATGTTTCGCCCACCGCTGAGTCTAACAGCGCCACCAACTCCGCTCGGAACACATGGTACAGCCACTCACCATAGCCACGCAAACACGAGTCTCGTCCACCGCAAACACGTCGCCTATCTTCCCGTTCACCGCAGCCACGTAGCGTTTCGTCCCCCGTGGCTTTTGGCCACACCCTTTCGGAAAACTAGGAAATGCAGCCCTCGGAGGTGGTGCTGCATTGCCGACTACTGCAGCAAATCCTCTGTCTGTGCTCACAAGGAGAAGTGTAATTGACGTTAAAATAGACGGCATACCTGTCCAAGCACTCGTCGACACTGGAGCCCACGTAGCTGTGACGAGTGCTAGCCTACGTAGACGTTTAAAGGTCCTCACCCCAGCAGCTGCCCGAGTGCTTCATGTGGCCGAGGGCGGCGTGCTGATTGTTCTGGGAGTGTGTACTGTGCATTTAATTATAGCCGGCCACCCTACTTCTGTTCTCTTTGCTGTGATCGACAACTGCCCTCATGACGTTATCCTTGGATTGGACTTTTATCCACTCATTCTGCTCTCATCGACTGCGCGACCGGTGTTTTTCAGTTGGAGCTGCCTCAACTCGCCGATGCTCCGAGTACCACCCCACCGCGCTTGTGCTCGCTTCAAGATGTGCATTTGTCACCCGAGGCAGTTACTTACGTCACTTTGATTGCCCAGCCACAGGTACCCGACGATGAATATAAGCTTCACCCCATCATCGACGTGCTTTTGAGCCGGAATGTTGCTGTTCCACATACGTTGGTCACGGTTACTAATAACGACGTCGATCTACCGCTTCTGAATTTCAGCCTGTGTACTTCCGGCCGGCATGTTCGTGGCCAGCGCTTCTAGTGGTTGTGAATTTGACATCGAGAGTCTGAATGCCGAGAGTGGCTTATTACGGCCAATTGCAGCTGACAGCTCTGGTGCCTTAACGGATGACTTCGCAAAGATGATTGCACCTGACCTCACTTCTGCACATGCCACTGACATACGATTCCTGCTTGAACCATACAGTGACATCTTTGATTTCGGCGACAGGCCTTCAGGCCAAACATCTGTTGTTCACCACCCTATAAAAACTGGAGATACGAATCCTATTTGTCGGCGTCCCTATCATGTATCGCATGCTGAACGTCGAGTCATCCAATCAGAAGTGGACAAAATGCTCCGCAAAGGGGTCATCGAGCCATCAGCCAGCCCTTGGGCTTCGCCTGTCGTCCTTGTGAAAAAGAAAGATAGTATGTGGTGTTTTTGCGTCGATTATCACCACTTAAACAAGATCACATGAAAAGACGTCTACCCACTACTACGCATCGATGACGCCTTGGACTGCTTGCATGGAGCTAAATACTTCTCGTCCATTGATCTTCGATCCGGCTACTGGCAGATTTCAGTTGATGAAATAGACCGCGAGAAGACGGCCTTCATCACAATAGATGGCTTACATAAGTTCAAAGTCATGCCCTCTGGCCTATACAATGCTCCTGCAACATTTGAATTTATGATAGACTCTCTTCTGTGGGGCTACAAATGGACCACCTGTCTTTGTTACCTTGACGACGTTATTTTTTCTCCCACGTTCGGCGACCATCTTACCCAACTTGCTGCAATTCTTGCGGTCTTCCGAAAAGCTGGCCTTCGAATGAACACAACAAAGTGTCAATTCGGGCGCCATCAGATCACCATGTTGGGACAGCTCGTCGACGCATCCGGCGCCCAACCAGATCCGGAAAAAGTTTGCGCCGCACGCAATTTGCCTGTGCTACATTCTGCCTCTGACGTGCGCTGCTTAGTCGGCCTGTGTTCTTACTTTCGCCGTTTCGTCAAAAACTTCGACAACGTTGTTTGGCCTTTGACAGATCTTCTAAAGCAGAACATGCCATTCTTATGGGGCCCGGAGCAGGCTCACACATTCGCCACTCTCATCGGGTTTCTGACCACCCCTCCATACTTGCCCACTTTGATCCGTCTGCACTGACCGAAGTCCACACTGACGCAAGCGGCTATGGTATCGGTGCTGTTCTTGCCCAACACCAGAATGGTACCGAGTGCGTGATAGCTTATGCCAGCCGCCTGCTGCCACCTGACGAGAGAAATTACTCCATCACCAAGCGGGAGTGCTTGGCTTTAGTTTGGGCTGTCGCCAAGTTCTGGCCATATTTGTACAGCCGCACGTTTTCGGTCATCACAAACCACCACGCAATCTGCTGGCTGTCTTCCCTATGGGACCCGACTGGACGGCTTGGTCGCTGGGCTTTGCGGCTCCAGGAATTTGTGCTTCTGTGCCACGTGTTGCAACTGAGTACGCTCGTGAAGTCATCGATCGCGTTCGCATGGCACGTCAAGTCACCCAATTTCGTTTATTAGCCTCACAGCAGATACAGAAAGAGCGTTACGACCGCTACCATCGTGATGTTAAGTTTGCACCAGGTGCTTGGGTGCTTCTCTGGTCACCATATAGTTGGGTTGGCCTCTCCCAGAAGCTTCTCTCTTGCTACACAGGGCCTTAGGAAGTCCTCCGCCAAGTTACCAACGTAAATTAAGAGATTTTGCCGCTGCACTTTGATGCATACTCAAGTCAGACGCCTGTCGACGTCGTGCATGTTTCGCGGCTGAAGCCATACTTCGCTCGCAATTCTTCACCTGCCATGCACCGAGACGGCGCTTCGCCACCCAGAGGTCCTGTTACGGAAGGATGAAAGAAGAGAGAGGAAGAAGGTCAGAGATGCTGGCTGCTACGTGTTGGTGGTCAGCCATCTTCACTATTCTGACTCATCCTGTATATATATCGTAAATATAGTTTTTCTATACTCGCAACATCCCCGTAACAATATCATCAAGTTCAAGGTTAGGCCAATTGGCCCTTTCCATATAGTGTGGTTGACATGAGACTTACTCCAGACATGGCCCAAGGTGGCCTTTGGCTGTTCCCGAAAGGCACTTGCAAAGAATGCACTTTCAGACCCTAGAGGACATCAAGTGCAATGCCATGGTTGCCCTAAAATGCACTTAGCGAGAAGGCATTCTAGGAGAAGGAATCGGCAAGAAGGAATTGCTGTGAAAAGGATTAGGACGATCGGGCAAATCTTGCTTTTTTTTTTCTAGGAGCATGGTCGGAAGCCTTTTAGGCAGACCTCAGAATAATATTGTTGCATGTAGGGAAACAAAAGGGCCCACTTATTTACAAAGGCAGTGAAAATCAGCTAAGAACTAAACCGTGCAGCATCTCCTCTTAGGAGCATCTGCTGTGTCATACCACTCCCACCTCTAAATGGCGTGCAGAGAGTAGTCGGGCAATCTGAACAATGTCACTTGTGGGCCTGTTTGGGATCATCGGTGACATCAGTCACTTGAGAACGCAGACAATATGGGTCCTTTATAACAGGAATCTCTCCAAAAGACATCTCGACGGGATGGTGACCAAAGAAAAACAAGTGAGCTTGGCAAAAAGGTTAGTAGTTCGAATGTGTTGGAACGTTTGCCCCTCCACCTTTTTTTTTAAGTCTGCATTACTATATCACTTCCTCCTTTCCCTTTTGCAGTAGTTGTTTTTTACCTATGCTTCATCACCAGGCCAGACACAGAGGATTCCTGCCAAGGGGAGCGAAGCAACCCGGCACGAAGCATGGGGGTGGAGGCTTAGGTAGATGCCGCTTTAGCGGCTGCAGACCGACGAATAATGACACACTGTTATCGTTGCTCTTTGCCTACGCTTCACCAGCAGGCTTGTCGCGCAGGTTTCCTGCCAAGAGGAGCAAAGTGACCAGTGAATGATGACACATTACTGCGTATTTGTTACTTTGTATGCTTCCAATTACAAACTCTGTTGTAGTTACGTTACATAGTACTGGAGGGAGCCACAGGTGATCCTTAGTTGTATATATATTCTGCCACTAATCGAGTAAAGCGGCTTTCCGTATGTCTAACATCTTTGTGCTTACTTGGGCTGAAGGCCACTCCGCACGTGCCAGTCGGAAATACAACACATGGCGACGAGGATGAATAGGATTGAACTTGACCAAGTTGGAAAATGAGCCTGTTTCAGTTAACAGAGTTCCTACCAGTACCGGGAAAGCCAGACATCCTGTAGAAACAGGCTGTTTGAAAATCATCTGCTGGCTCAGGGAATAACACCCACCCAGACGCCTCCAGCAAGGCATTCTTATTGCACTGTTTGAGTGTGGAAGGGCAGCGCATTTTCTATACATTGCCGGAAGCATAGATGTCAGTTTCAAAAAGAGCAAGACACGGTCACTAGCGAGCCAGATGAATTTCACGTCGTAATGGCAAAGCTCGAAGCTTACTTCGTCGCTACAAATAATATCACCAAGCAACAACGGTTCCGCCAGCGAGCTCAGCTGCCAGGGGCGTCCATGGATTCATTCTTCACAAGCATTCAAGAGTTGTCTGTTACATGCAACTTCAGTACGCAGGTAGACGAATTCATTCTGGATCAACTAGTGGAAAAGACTACCCACTGCCAGCTATGGGAACGCCTGTTGCTAGAAGGTTCCGCTCTGACTTTGCAATGTGCACTCGACATTACCAGAATGATGGAGGCAATGGCAGAACACTCACTGCAACTTAAGCCATGTACGGATGTTCATGCGACCGCCATGTGCCATCAGCTACGAGACTGGAATGTTCTGCAGCTTTTAGAGCAGTGCCACCCAGCCACCACCCTCCTCTAGAGTGTTTTCACTGCAGCTCTTCGAGGCACATAGCAAGTTCTTCAATGTGCAGAACCAGAACAAGGATGTGCAACAAGTGTGGAAAACTGGTTCATTTCGAGCGAGTGTGCAGAAGTCGATTAGAGGCCAGGCAACCTTCGGCCATTCGAGAGGTCACGGATGAAGAGGGAATTCAAATCATGACAGTTTTTCGCCTTAGCCAATGGCATACAGCAGGAGCACATGTCAACGTGCAAGTAGACACTACAACTATTTCGCTGCTGGTGGACACCGGTTCTGCTGTCTCAATTCTGTCTACAACTACATATGAGAAGCTCAAGCTCTCCATACTGTTGCAGTCATCTTCAGCCGCTCTCTTCGATTTTTCATGCAACCGCATCGCTGTACAGGGATGTTTCGTAGCTCTGGTTGTTTTCCACGACCACCAGGCGGACATGCACTTTCATGTCGCACCTGAAGGAACGGACATCCTGTGGCTGGACCCCATCGTCGCCCTGAGTCTGCAAATCGATGGCAGTTTTGTTAATTGCATGACCTCCTCGTACGTGCCGCAAGGAATTTAAAATGATTTACGCACTAAATTTGCACACTTGCTCAATGTGAAGCTGGGTCTAGCTAAGAAACTCATTCATAAGGTCAGAGTTCATGAAGGGGTTGTTGTGAAATTGCGACGATTGCCATTGTCTGTGAGGGATCAGGTATCTAAGGAATTGAAGCATCTTGAATGCAAGGTATCATTGAAAAGATAGATAACTCTGAGTGGGTCTCACCGCTTGTCACTGTGCGAAAGAAAGACGGCTCAATGCGCTTGTGCATTGATTTTCGCAAACCTAACTGGGCAATTCTCATCGACAAGTTCCCACTGCCTCACATGGAAAAGCTTGTCAATAAGCTGCATGGCCAAAGTACTTTTCGAGACTGGATTTAGTTGCAGCATACCACTAAGTTACCTTGATCCCAGAAAGCAGAGATTTAACAGCGCTTATTACAGACCAAAGACTGTACCGATTCAAGCATGTTTGTTTTGGTTTCACTTCAGCACCGTCAGCTTTCCAAAAAATGATGCCTACTATTTTGCAATCTTGCAGAAACATCTTTTGGTACATTTACAACATATTGGTAATTCGCCTCACGGACATAGTACAAACCTCAAGGATGTTTTGTGCCACATCAGCATGAACGGGCTTTCATTTCTCGGCCATATCCTGAGTGATAAGGGCGTGCGCGGCCAGTGGAGAGCAATGGTGATGCCATTCAGAATGTTGCTGCACCAAAGGGCAAGTCCACGTTACACTCCTTCCTTGGAATGACTGGCTACTACAGTTCATTCCACAATATGCCAAATTGGTCAAGCTCCTCCATGAGTTTTTGCGAAAAAACTCTGCGTTCAAGTAGGATTCAAAGTTCCAAAGTTGTTTTGAGGAAGTGCGGCATTTCTTCTCAGGCATGTGCTTGCAGCCGTTTGATCATACCCTGGAGACGATAGTTACTGCGATGCCTCCGCAATTTCTTACAGAGCAGTACTACAGCAGCGGCATGGTGATGACTTGGTTTCTGTTGCCTACACATCCAGGAGAGGCAAAAAGAAGTACTCAACTGGTGAGCTTGAAGCTCTGGCATGTGTGTGGTTGCCTGCGAACATTGGCGTGTCTACTTATGGTCTGTCTGTTTACCTTGCACACAGATCACCAGGCTCTGGTGACTCTTGACCACTCAGGGACTGAATTGCAAGATGGCATGCTATACCTACACTTTAAGACGGGCACGTTGTGGCTCATGCACTGTCAAGAAAGCGACACCAGCGATTTCAAACCTGGAGCCAGAAGAGTCTGATGAGGTAATATACATTGTTTCGTCGTGCTTAACTCCTGAACAATTCGTTGCTGACACTTCGCAGGATCCGCGCTGCAGGACATCATCCGGTGGACCCTGTCGTCATGGCTGCCAAGTAGATATCTTCCTCCTGGCAAAGTCCCTTTCCATCATATTTAACAGGAGCTGTCCGTCACAGAAGGGCTTCTACGTTACGAGCGGTTGTCCTTCCCACAGCCTTAACTGGACGCTTCCTGGAAGCAGCCCACGAGTCGTACCCCGGTATTTCAAAGACCAAACAACAATTGCCTGAGAAGTACTGGAGGTCAGGAATGGATAGACAGGTAAATCAGCTGATTCAGTCTTGTGCTGTCTGCCAGTCCGTGGACAAAAATGCACGACCAGTAGCGCCCCCTTACAGCCAGTAGAATTCCCTTTCGGGCCGTAGAAGATGGGCAATGATACTGTCCCGTAGTAGTGACGGTGAAGAAAGCACCAAAACTGGGAATGATGAAAGTAGCGTTTTAATGGGTGAACCTGTGCCCTCAAAAACAGGTTACACTCAAAGAACGGCGACAGCGGTGAACACAGTCAGTGATCGGCGAAAATCTTATCTGCCGGTCAAGCGCGTCGGCTTTTATACTTGAGTCATCGAAGGTTCCAGAGTAATCGGTGGTGCCTGTGTGTCTTCCAAGAAGTTCTACACAATTTGTGTCGTATATGCAATCAGATTACACAAGCCTTGGTGACAACAAAACCATCGATAACATTCGAGAAACTTCCGGTACATGTCGGCACGTCCCGCGCTGAGCGATAACATTTGTTAGACGGTGAAAAGTGCTCACCCGTAAAAGATAAACAAGTCCACGTGTCAATGCCCCCTTCCAAAAAAGCGCCATCCCGATGCTACAAACAGGGGAGCGAAAAAAAGGACACTTATTACACAAAAGTAACAAAACAACAAGAAAGCAGTCCAAAGTAACACAATCCAAAAAAAAAGTCCATAGTTTAGCTATGCAAAGTCACAAAGTTCGTCAGAGCTGGTAGAACGGATGAAGTCGCACAACATGGACTACTTCAGGTCCTGAGCGGCACCGCTGTGATAGCGAAATGCTGTCTGGCACGACCTCATAGTCGAGTGCATGAACATCGGTGTAGCTTCTGCGGTTATATAGCCTTGTCCACATATCAAGCGTCTTCTCAATGGTTGCGTTTCAGAAACAAATTCAGAAACAGTCCTGGGCAGGTTGTGCATCAATCCGGCAAAGAGCTCTTGCTTTACCCCCCGCATGAGGAAGCGAATTGGCTTCTCAGGCATGTCCGGGTTGGAGTGGTGGAACAGGCGTGTCATCTCCTCGGTGAAGATCGCTATGGTCTCATTGGGTAGTTGTACTCGGGCTTCTAGCATAGCTTCGACCCTTTCCTTGCGCACGACACTCGTAAATGTCCGCAGGAAGCCGCTATGGAACAGGTCCCATGTTGTCAGGGTTGACTCCCAGTTCTCAAACCACATTCTACGGCGTCTCCTAAGGTGAAGTATACATGCCGCAGCTTGTCGTTGGAGTCCCAGTTGTTGAAAGTCGCGATTCGTTCATAGGTCTCCAGCCAGGTTTCTAGGTCTTCAGACGATGATCCATGGAAGGTTGGTGGGTCCCGAGGTTGTTGCAGCAGAATAGGGAATGCTGGGGCAGCCATTGGGGTTGATTTGGGCTTGATCTCTCTGGCCTTCTAAGGAAGAGGTCCGAATTCTGGAAGCAGACCTTGCTGCCTATGGATAGCTCGCTGGTCCTTGGTGATGTTGGTATTGTCCTCGAGTTTCAGGTTTGGATCGCGGCTTTGCGGGGACATTCGGCACATGAACGCACTAGCACCTCCTCCAGATGTCACATAGTAAGGACAGTGAAGAAAGCACCAAAACTGGTAATGACGAAACTAGCGTCTTATTGGGTGAACTTGTGCCCTCAAAAACAAGCTACACTCAAAGAGAATGGCCATAGCAGCGAACACAGTCAGCGATCAGCGAAAATCTTATCTGCCAGTCAAGCATGTCGGCTTTTTATACACGAATCATCGTAGGTTCCAGAGTAATTAGTGGTGCTCTTGCGTCTTCCAAAAAGTTCTACACAATTCGCGTCGCACATGCAATCACGCTAAGAGACTACTTTACATGTAGTACTTTACAAGGCTATTTCACTGCTAACATCATGCCTTCTAACACTGTCATTTTTGCGCAGTTTATTCAGCAGGGAAGGCTACCCTGAACAACTTGTGAGCCACCACGGGCATCATTTTCCATCAGCTGAGTTTGAATGATTCCTGCAAGACAGATGCACCAAGCATGCCTTTTCGACCATCTACCATCCCCAAGCCAACGGGCAGATTGAATGACTTGACTGGGTGCTAAAAGTTTACGTCCAAGTGTGTTTACAGGAAAGGCAGTCCTTAAGGGATGCCATCCCGGAATAACTTTGGGTATGCATCCCACTCGCGACAACAAGTGAAAAACCTGCTCTGCTGCTGCATGGTCGTCACCCAAGAACGAAGCTGGATTTGGTCGGAGCTCCTGGTGCTCACTTCTTCCAGAGGCCAGACAAAGTTGCAAGCACTGCATTGCAGAGTGACCAACATCAGCAGGCAAGCAAGCAGCATGCGGAGTGGCAGCGAGTTTCCAAACACACGGTGCTTCAACCGGGCCAGCGAGTACGGGTCAGCTTACCAGGGCATATTCCCAAAGGTGCTGCAAGATATTCACAACCCTTGACTATTGTGAGGCAGCGGCACCAAGACACCCACGAACTAGAAGATGGCCACACATGTAACTGTGAATGTTTACAGTAAGACCTCATTAACTCATATTTCACAGACATAAAAAAAGAAACATCCAAATTAACCAAATGTTTAATTATCGAGGGCATCAAGAAAACAAACAAACGCTTACTATGTCAACATGCTTTTATTTGCTGAACGAATAAGCCAATCCTGTCTCTATTTTACACAAAAGCAGTGCGGAAGCCGCAATTCTCGTCATCTCGTGGCTATTCGCAGCAATGAAGGCCTCAGAATTTCCTTCACAGCGCAGATGCCACGCTTCTTCAACTGAGACAAGCTTTTTACTACCGTGTGCACATCTCGATTATTTTTTCATCAGTGAGCTTACCACCGTCTATCGTGATGTAGCCAGTGCTCTTCATCCTCAAAAGCTTGTCAAAGCGAACCTACTGTCTGCCGCAACCACTGTGGATGAAACTGCAGGCCGCTGTTGACAAGATCATGTGTGGCAACCACACAATCATGAAAGCATGTGGTCAAAATACTGCTACACACGGCAGTAAAAACAGGAATAAAGGCTTTAGAGGCACATATAGGCACAAAGCGTTCAGGTGTTGCTGTCATTCATGTACAATTTCAACGGATGACTATGGTGATGCAGACTCTGCCACTTCACTTCGGTGAACGCTAATGCCATTTTTGCTCTTTTGCATCGCATGTTTGCTGTGCTTGCCGAGCTCCAAGAGTTGTCCGAATTAACCAAAGTGCGGCCAAATACATCCAAATTAACGAGAGTTTCATTGCCGGGACCAATGGACGAGTGCGAATTATCCGATTTTCCAAATTAACGAGGGTCGAATGAATGAGGCTTTACTGTACTGCCGTACCCTGTGGCACATGATACGAGGATTCTTCCCGCCGCCATCGCAAGCTTTCAGTTCCGCAATACATAAAGCTTCTTAGAGTTGCCACAGACAACAACAGGACGATCAACAACACAGAGAAGCGCAGTTTGGACAATACCAACAACCACCAGCGGCTCTGTACCGATCAACACGAGACAGAAGACAACCCACTTGGTTCACAGATTAACAAATTTAATTGTTACATCATTTTGTAACTTAATTGAGCCATCAATCATGACTCATTTTTTAAGGGGTGGGGGGGATGTTGTAGTTACCTTACATAGTAGTGAAAGGCGCGCCATGGGTGACCCTTAGTTGTACAGTAAAAGCATGTTAATTCCAATCCCACAGGGATGCTACGAAAATTCTAGTTATACAAAATTCAAACTAATGCAAGTCACAGAAAAAAAATCGCTCAGTTAAGGTGCATATATAGTCTCATGTAGCGCGAGCACATGCGCGCACACGCTACGTCACGTTGGCGAGGACAACAACATCTACAGTTCGAAGCAGTGGCACAGCCAACGTAACTGGACGCGGCCAACATGGTCCGACATGCCGAAGGTCGAGATGGTTCTTGCTCCATATGCAGAGAAAAAAGGTAGCCAAGTCACTTCGCTGATGGTCGCAGACAGCCATTTAAAGTGTTCAAACCAGCATGCGGGTTGGGGATCGTTCTGTGTATGCTCCGAAGAGAGCAGCCGATGGCGCGCGCGTCGAAATCTAGAGGGGACGGCATTTCGGCTGGCGCAGAGCAAGCGGCGTAGCATGACTAACCACAAGCGGCGTGCCAAGAGCGTCGGACTATACACGCGCCTTTGCGCCGCCGACGCTCACTGTGGGAACAAGAGCTGCACTATAAAATGCACTTGCAAAACCCACCGAAACCTGCTACAACATTGGTCTCCATTGTACTCTCGTAGCTGCACCAGCTGCACGCTGCCAAGTTCCACTATAAGTATAGGCGGCAGCCAAACACGTATTCAAGCGATGCTGCGATACGTGTAATAGTCACGAATGTCAAAGGCTATGCTTTTTGGTACTGTGAGCGCCAATAAACATCATGGCCACCATGTGTCAGACATTACATGGTGCCGCTTCTCAGCAGAACACTTCATAGACAAAGAGCATAGCCTCCAAGATGTAACAGCAAGATGTAAAGAAAGAAAAAAAAAGACATGCAGTGCTGCATATATTTTTTATCTTCAAGACAGGGAGAGAACTGACCTGCAACAAAGGCATTGGACATGCCTGGCCAGGCACGACCGTGTTTTTCTCCACTCAGGCCTAAACAAAGGGCCACAGATTGAAAGAGCAAAGCTGCACGGCCTGCGTGGCGACACCAACGTGTTCCCGCCCACTAGCACTCTCCCCATCTACGATGGTGCGGAGTTCAAATTATCGGTGGCGCTGCAGATTTCAGTGTGAATTAACAGAACACGTTACATATTGCTTTCAATATTGTTGGACGGACCGCAGCGGCTACTTCGAATTATCCAAAATTTCGAATTAATGACATGTGAATTAACGAGCTTTTACTGTATACAGTTGAACCTTGATATATCGAACAGCGCAGTGCTCACAAAATAGTTTGATGTAGCCAGAATTCTATATATATAAAATCACGTAAAAAACGCGTAAAAAACTTCTGCAAATTGATCAATGAGCCAAGTACATGATCAGGGATCGCTGCTCGGAGTGCGTGTTCGGTTGCACCATGCACAATTGGCCTAGGCTGCGCCGACTTCTGTCAGCCAGGAGCGCGCAGTCGATTGCGCTGCACGCAATTAGCATAGGCTGTGCCGACTTCGTCAGCGGTGCGAAGTCGGTGCAGTCTAGGCCAATCACGCGCAGTGCAACCAAACGCGTGCTCTGAACAACTGTCCCCAATTGTGCCCCAATCGTGGCGAAGTAAATACTCACTTGAAGCTTGACACAAAGTATTTATTTGGCTGAAAGTACTGCAGCAGTGTAGCCTCCTTCTTACCAGCAACCATGTGCTTAAACACGGAGTCCTCAACATAGTCTAAACGATCCAGAAGTAATAGGCCGATGCCCATTATTGCAGTGCGGTAACGGCGCAGAAGGGCCAAAGCAGCTACAGCCTCAATTGAAGTCGGGAACGGGGCAACATCAGCGCTTGTGGGATCAACCTCGGGAGTGTCTCTACTTTCACTGCGATCTCCACGTCCATCAATCGAAGCATTTTGAAACATTGTCAATAACAAGGTATTAAGTAGCGTCCGAGTGAGTGAGCCCAGTGAGCGCGCATTGTCGTGTCTTTGCGGTTGCAAACCGCCAGTTCTCGCGCGGCACCGAGGGGCAGTCAGTGTGACAAATGCAATGTGTGGTTGACACTGTTGAACCAGCCAAGCCGCCGCGTGCGTATGCTGCTGAATTCGAATGGCACCCTCGGCGCGATCGATGTGTGCAGCTGCAATGCGCAGCAGTCGGGAACGCCCATAGCGCCACCGCTATCTTTGAGGGTGTTGCAGGAAAGCTCACCGCCTGTCACAGAGTGCATGTGGTCTGGGGTGGCGGAGTTCGATATATCCATTTTATGTCCGACCCCGTTCGAAATAAAAAATTAAAAATGCATTCGATTTTTCAGGTGATATAGAAAGTGTTCAATATATGCGAGAATTCGATATATCCGTGTTCGACATATCGATGTTTGACTGCATAACTCCGCCACTAATCGAACAAAGAGGCTTTTCATTCAGCTAACGTCGTCGTGCTTACATGGGCTGAAGGCCGCTCCACATGTGCCAGCCGGAGATACAACAGACTCAGTGTCGACTGCTGTGATCCCGTGTGAGTGAAAGTTAAGCACTGGTTCTCGCATAGTAAGCACTGCCATCAGCTAAGGATGAACGGAGCAAGGCGTGTACTCCTCCATAGTACGTAGGTGCAGTCCCCAGATTTCTCTCTTGCAACTCACACATGCACACAAGCATCAGGCAAAGGCAGCTCAGCTTCGCATGTCTGCACCGTTGATAAACGGACATGCAACCATGCGGCATAAGCACTAATGCAATCTTGGCCTTGCTGGTGGAGAGATAGGACAGCAACTATGCCATGACCACTAGCATTTGTACTGTGCAAGTGCGCAGGGGGCGAGGACTGTGATGAAATGAAAGAAGGCTTGCGAGGGACCCCATCAGTAAGGGGTCAAGCAATAGCTGCAACATTTTGGGTTAAGCAAATTCCAACAAAACTTGAGACATCTGTGACTAACTGGAAGGTCTTTGATGGCATAAATTTTTGTCTCTGTCAAGTTGTATGCCAGAAGCAACGATGAGATGGCCCAGGACCATAACTTCACGGCAAACAAAAGGAAATTGCAATTAGTTGAGTTGTAGCATTTGTCCTTCGTTCCCCTTATTTCCACAGTACAACACCTTGCATCTTGAAATGCCAACTGCATCAAACCCTCATTCTTACGAGTTGTAGCCTGCCCTTGCATAAAACATGAATTATGGCTGAAAGACACACAAGGTAAATGCTCAATGTCGGCACGAAGACATTAGCATATGAACCATTCACAACTCTGAATCTATCATACCCTCGAAGGTGGCCAGAGCTCCACTTTAAACATTTTTTTTTGTTTTCATGTGGAGTTCAATGTCTTATCAATAAAAAAATTAACCTCTGAGCTACTTTTTCTCGTAAAAGAAATGCCTAAAGAATTTATCAGTGTAAAAACAAAAAGCCAATGACAGGAGCGAGCATGAATGAGCTGAAACTTACAGACCTTAAACACTAAACTTCACAATGTGAAAAATGAAAAATCATGATCAGCCCTTTTCTGTGTGTAGGAGTAATTACGGGTTCCTCAATACACAGCAATGACCTTGGGCAATCAAGACAACACACTAAACAAAGGAAAAATTTTATTTAATCATCATCATCAGCAGCAGCCTGTTTTATGTCCACAGCAGGATGAAGGTCTCTCCTTGATATCTCCAATTACCCCTGTCCTGTGCCAACCGATTCCAACTAGCGCCCGCGAATTTCCGAATTTCATCACTCCACTTAGTCTTCTGTAGTCCTCGATTGCACTTCCCTTCGCTTGGTACCCATTCTGTAACCCTAATGGTCCAACGGTTATCTAACCTGCGTATTACATGACCTGCCCAGCTCAATTTTTTTCTCTTGATGTCAATTAGAATATCGTCTATACCCGTTTGCTCTCTGATCCAAACCGCCCTCTTTCTGTCTCTTAACGTTATGCCTAGAAATCTTCGTTCCATCGCTCTTTGCGCAGTCCTTAACTTGTTCTCAAGCTTCTTTGTCAGTCTTAGTCTCAGCCCCATATGTCAGCACTGGTAAAATGCACTGATTGTACACCTTCCTTTTCAATGATAAAGGTAAGCGTCCGGTCAGGAGCTGGCAATGTCTGCCATATGCGATCCAACCCATTCTTATTGTTCTGTGAACTTCCTTCTCGTGATCAGGGTTCCCTGTGATTAATTGACCTAGGTAAACGTACTCCTTCGCTGACTATAGAGGCCAACTGGTGATCCTGAACTCTTGTTCCTTTGCCTGGCTATTATCATTATCTTTGTCTTCTGCATATTCATCTTCAATCCCACTCTTACACTCTCTCTGTTAAGGTCTTCAATCATTAGTTGTAACTCGTCTGCATTGTTGCTGAATAGAACAATGTCATCGGCAAACCGAAGGTTGCTGAGATATTCACCGTCGATCTTTACTCCTAAGCCATCCCAGTTTAATAGCTTGAATACTTCTTCCAAGCATGCAGTGAATAGCATTGTAGAGATGATGTCTCCCTGTCTGACCCCTTTCTTTATAGGTATCTTCCTGCTTTTCTTGTGTAGAATTAAGATAGCCGTAGAACCTCTGTACATATTTTCCAAGGTATTTATGTAAGCATTCTGTACTCCTTGATTACGTAATGCCGCTATGACTGTTGGTATCTCTACTGAATCAAATGCCATTTCGTAATCTATGAAAGCCATATAAGGAGGCATATTATACTCTGCAGATGTCTCGATTACCTGATTGATGACATGGATGGGATCCATTGTAGAGTATCCCTTCCTGAAGCGAGCCTGTTCCCTTGGTTGACTTAAGTCCAGTGTTGCCCTTATTCTATTGGAGATTATTTTGGTAAATATTTTATATAATACAGGGAGTAAGCTAATGGGCCTATAATTTTTCAATTCTTTAACGTCTCCCTTTTAGTGGATTAGTATAATGTTTGCATTCTTCCAGTTTTCTGGGACCCTTGCAGTCGATGGACACTTCATATAAAGAGCCGCCAGTTTTCCAAGCATTATGTCTCCTCCATCTTTGATTAAATCGACTGTTATTCCATCTTATCCTGTCACTCTTCCTCGTTTCATGTCTTGCAGGGCCCTTCTGACCTCATCGCTAGTTATAGGAGTTGTTTCTGTATCCTGTTCATTACTGCTTCTAATTCAGGTATCCTGACTCCTCTGGGTACTGTACAGGTCAGGGGCCGTATTCTGTAGCGGTTCGTTTTGGAACCGGTTCCTTTTGGCTGTTGCCATTGGTCGGCGCTTCGTTGTCGTCATCCCTGGTGGGCGGGACGACAAATTTTGATGACGTCACACAGGTTGCCAATCATCTGGAAAGGAACCGGTTCCCTGCTACGAGAGGAACCGCGGAGAAGTGGTTCGCTCGAGGGTCGCGCGCGGTGGCGAGCATGATGTCGAGGGTTCCTAGGGCAACCGTGGCTGCCGGCTAGTCTCGCGCCAGCTGACGAGCCGGCACCTAGACGAGACGAGACATAGACGGCAATGGCTGCTCCTTTGGTTGTGCTAGGTTGTGCTGCTGGCGAACGCCGAAAGACAACAACGCGACGAGAGGCAACGACGCGACGCGTTCGGCATGGCCGAAGAAGAGTTTCGAAGGCATTTTAGGCTCTCCAAAGACATAGTGCGACGTCTTTGCGATGAGCTGGAAGAACATCTCGGACCTCCAAGATTTCGTGGTGTCGACACTACGATGAAAATGCTGTGCGCGCTACGTTTTTTTGCCACCGGGAGCTTTCAACAGTGCGTCGGGAATGAAGAAGCGATTGCACTGTCACAGCCTTTGGTCAACCGGATCATTACAGCCGTCGCCAAGGCCATTACGGTTGTGGGCAAAGAAAAAGGATGAGTTAGATTCCCATCCACGGCGCAACAGAAAGCCGCCGTCAGCTGTGCTGGCCCAACGCACACGACGCCTTTGCTAGGTAGGGGTGCTCCTCGACAAATGAAACAAGTATTTCGTGCTGCCTCGCTGAAACATGAGGACCCAGCCACCTGTCCTTGTGTGACGACATCGTTTCGGTTTCGGTGCGCGAACAAGTCCAAAACGTAAACAAAGCGAGGCAAGCTGTTTGCATAACGTATGGCACACCACCTAGCGACTAAATAATATAACAACACAAATAAAATTACAACTCCCAGTAGCCGTCTGCGCCGCAAGCTCACATTTATTACTGAAAATATATTTGCAAGTGTTCTATACAAACCAATGTTTTTTTATCAAACCAGCAACATCCTTCAATTGCTATACCGTCCCCCAAGTACAAACAAAAATAATGACGTGATCTTCCGGCAGACCGCCGCTCGTTGATTGGTTCCCCTCATGCCGCCCCATTCCACTCTTTCTCCGAGTGACGTAATCTTGACGTAATCCTGACGTAACAGCCAAAAGGAACCGGTTCCAAAACGAACCGCTACAGAATACGGCCCCAGTATAGAATCCTTCCGCTGTTTTTACTATGTCTTCGAGATTGTTACTGATTGTTACTTGGGAGATCTTGCCTACTGGTTGCCTTGGTGCCTTGCCTCACATCAATTGCTGCCTCTGAAACCAACCTAGTTACGGTTTCATTCATTAGCTCTATGTCATCATCATCTCTCTGTTCTGAGGCTGCATATTTGTTTGCAAATACCAGCCTGAATTTGTCTGCTTTTACCCTTACTGCCTCAAGGTTGACCTGTTTCTTCTTGACCAATTTTGCTCTTTCTCTCTTCAAATTGAGGTGAATCCTAGCCCTCACTAACCTATGACCACTGCACTTTACCCTACCTATCACTTCTACATCCTGCACTATGCTGGGATCAGCAGAAAGTATGAAGTCAATTTAATTTCTTGTTTCACCATTAGGGCTTTTCCAGGTCCACTTTCTGTTGTTCGTTATTTGAAGCTTATTCCTTTCTGCGAATTCTACCAGCATCTCTCCTCTAGCATTCCTAGAATCGACGCAGTAGTTGCCAATTGCTCGTTCACCAGCCTGCTTTTTCCCTACTTTTGCATTTCAGTCGCCCATTACTATATTATACTGAGTTTGGACTTTTCTCATCGTTAATTAAATATCTTCATAAAACTGATCTACTTCCTCATCATCGTGAATGGATGTTGAAGCATAGGCTTGTACTACCTTTAATCTATACCTCTTATTAAGGGGGGAAGTGGGTCTTAAAATATTTTTTTTTATTCTTGGTCCGATCTGAATGAAACTTCACAGTCTTGATCAGTTTTTTACACTGATTTCAAATCTGTAATCAGAATTTTGATAGCTGCACCGGTTCAGGTATAGTTGAAGATATTAAAAAAAATAAAGGGTACTTCTTACGGGGCTTTTTGGCAATCTCGCCTAGCCAAACACAACAAGCAAGTGCTTGGCCTCAATGCCAAAGACCTACTCTAGGGGGTGATGCTATTTTTATTCATTTGAAAGTAAATTATAGACAAAGAAATGAAACAACATTTACTGCAATTAATTTTGTTTTTCTCACATTACCACCTTAACTTGTAAGTTGTAAAATGATGCTAGAGTGACATAAATAGCATCACCCCCTAGATCTTTTCAACACGATTACAATAATACCAAATTTGTCGGTGTCACTCAAAAAAGACATAGAAAAAAGCCCCGTAAGCCTGAGTGTGGTGCCCAAAAACATCGAACTGAGAAAAACGCATTTGAAGTTTGAGACAACTATAACTTTTGCTAGAATGCAGCTACAGCAGTGTGAATGGCATCATTGTGTAGCTCTGTTGTTCAAGAGAAAGACCATACTAAATATGTGATGGTACCCTCCAAACCAAATTGCAAAAGCTTGCCATAAAGCCATGTACGACCCCTAGGGTTGGTATAAGAAACTACATCTACCACCTTCATGTGCTTGTTTCAGTGCTCTATACTCTAAAGAACAATTCAAATTGTGTAATAAAGTGGTCTTGCCACAGATAAACGAAATTACACAATGTTTATAGCTAAACCATAGCAGCATATTTATTCAGATGACCTAAAACTGCTCACTGTCCCAGGATGAAATTGGTCTACAGCAGACCAGGGCTGTATGCAGGGTCACCTGATGGCTTGTGGCGCTTTGCAATCCTAGTTTTGGTATCAGTAGCAACCAAGTGCTCCTTTTGAGACTTGAGAAGCCTGCTTTTATCTTTCTCAAGGCTGCGGCGCACTAAGCAGGTTCCCGCACTGTAGCCAAGCTTATTGGCAATTTGTGTGTTACTCTTCATTACTCCCTGGTTGAAGCGGCTGATAGCCTCAGCCACTCTCCTTTCAGTACTACGCATTGAGGCATGTTGGTTCTTTGGGACCTGGTCCCAAATCATGGCGTGCAGGCTTTCATTGGAATTCTGCGCGATCCCATCACTGCACCGCTTTAACAGAGCATCATCGCTCAGCCGCCTAAACACAGGCTCCAATGCCTGGCACACAAAGTCAGGCAGGGTATTCTTGTGTGGCGGGGGCTCCTCATTCTTAGCTCTGGCCCTACTGAATTTGCACCATGACTCTGGGCCTTCAGGGCAAAAGTCATGTCTCGGTACCTCGTTCGTCGACGACATGTGTTGCAGTGTGGCCTGGACAGCTTTCCGCATGCTTGGCACATCATTTTTGTGGGTCCGTAAAGCGTAGCCATAATAATTCGTGATCTTCTTGATCCTCTCTTGCGTTAGTCGCCCTTTACCCCCAAGTGGCTCACCTTGGGCTTTTTTTTTTTTTGTCCGAAAGGGTACGCAAGGCAGCTCCCATGCGCTTGTGCACATGGTTGATGCAGTCTTTTTTTTTTTTCAACCTTTATGAAACCATACACAGCATCTTCAGTCAGTGCATGAAAGGTTCGGCTATCCCCATCCGAGAGCATGGTAGTGTAGCGAAGCTTGTGCTTCTTTAATGAGCGCCGAAACAAACACAGGGCTGCTTCCACTTCCATTTGCCCTGCTTTACAGTCCATGTTCTTCTGGCACAGTGGAGCATGCTGGGTGAGCCAGGCTGCATGGCCTTGCTCATTTTCTTTTGGCCCATTTGCGCAGCCAAGGCAAAAGTTCGACAGCACAACATGGTCTATTACAAGACCCGTGTGCATCTCAATTATGCACCCAACACAAATGTGGAAGCTATGTCCACGAGTAAGCCAGGTGCCGTCGTAGACAACGTCGATGTTTCCTGGCGCGCTGCCAAGCTCCACGTACAATTCCTTTACACGAGCAACACTAGCAGCCTCGCACTCGGTAGCGGTCGCAGTGCAAGCTTCCACCATCATTTTCATGTGACCCTGATAAGTTTTGAGATGCAAGCCACGATGAGATATATTCATTATGGCGAAAAAGTCGCCGAGGGCTGCTGCTCCCTTGCCAATGCTATGTACGGCCTTCATTGTGCGCATGTTGACTTCGAAAGGCGTTACCTTGGACTGAGCACCGCCGGATACTCTCGGAGACGAGAATCGCTCTTCGCGGAAGTCGCAGGTGCTGCAGGAGAGCACGAGCTTTGAAGAGAGCCCATACTCTCTGCCCGACTTGGACAGAGTCATATCTTTCATGCCGCACTCGGGGCAAAGCACAGACCCAAACAACGCATTCATCACGGCTAAATCTACGATGACAAATTCTGTGCCGTTTTCCTTGTTGTCGCTCACCAACTCGACGTCCAGCAGGTTGAACTTTCGTGCCGTTGCGCACTGCGACGCCAGACGCTCTTTCAAGTTAGCCGCATTTCTCGCACACTCGGCAGACTCGTCAGTGGAATAGTACACCGTATTGATGCGGTCTTGGACGCTGGTGGAAGCGCTTGCCGACGACTTGATAACGCCCAATGTGCTACATATCGGCTGAGAACAGGCCGTCAGCGCCGCTTCGGACGCTACAAGTGATGCTGGCAGCGCGCCGTCCTCCGACTGCGCGTTCCACGCACGCTTTCGTTTTTTTTCCAAACGCTTGACGCGTCTTCTTCTTTAGGCAAGCGTCTCCGGCCATCCCGGAACAAAATGGAAAAACTGCGTCAGGAAACACGCTCGCACGAAGACACGACGGCAAAAAAGCACGCACGGTAAACGCGACAGCGTAGAACGCGAAACAAAATGGGCAAAAAGGAAAAGACGCGGCCGTCGCGCCGGCCAATGGGAGGCGCGGAACACCTCGCGCACGCGCTCCAGCCAATCAGCGGCCTGGAAACGCTCTTTGGAAAACCAGCAACGGTGGCTGTTCTGCTTGAGCGACGCCATTTTGAGACGCCGGAAAACACGCACAAAGAAACCAGCTTCAAAACAAGACCAAGATGGCGGCGATCGGCCGACGGCTTCGCCCGTGGCGCACGCAGAAAGTATGAACAAGTTTTGTCCGTTTCGGAGCATTTCGCCGCTCCCTTGGTGTTTTGAAAGCAGATTTTATCATATTTGCCAATCGAATTCAGCGTTAATATTTTGAGGGCAGGTGCTCGAAGGTTCAAACAGTCCGAAAATGCGTTTTTCTAAAAATCAATTTTTTGGCCATTTTTCGCCATTCTAAGACCCGCGTTCCCCCTTAAAGGGACACTAAAGGTTACTATTAAGTCAACGTGGACTGTTGAAATACCATCACAGAAACCTCGAAACGCTTGTTTCGTGCCAAGGAGAGACTTATTTTAAGAGAAAATGCGTTCTGAAGCGTCCGCGCACCTCTAGCGCAGTTCAAATCGCCCGCCCTCCGATCGAGGAGTACTGACATCATGGTCTCATAGTGACGTTGCGCCATCGGTGAGTAGAACGGCGTCCGCAGACGGCGCTACGGCTTTTCTGCGCAAAACGCGAACGCGCGGCCAGAAACAGAGCCAAGACAGAGCCGACAGCAGAGCGAAAGCGAGAGTATGGTGGCTAGCGGAAGGAGAAAGGAATTACGTCCCACATTACGTCCCACGGCACACGGAGAGTCCGTTTTCGTTAAACTATAGGCTGCGGTGAGCTCGCAGCGTGGTCGGCGTGGTCTATGAGGAGCGACGAGCCTTTTCGCACTCGCAACAGGGCATAAAAATGTGCGAATCGACGCAAAACTCGGCCTAGAAACGTCCTTCGCCACAGTCAGGGCTCAATACGACCCAAGCTGGCACGACCCAGATGTCGTTTCCCGCACCGCCACCAGGCGCCGCTACTATACCTCAAACTCCAGTGCAAGACGCCCATAAGCTGGTACTTCATTCTTTGACGCTAACTTCGACGCTCGTCGCAATGGACCCTGACACCGACAGATTGGCTCGCGATGGTGGGCTCAACTTCAGCGATTTGAGCACCGACGAGCGCGACCTGCTGCTGAGGGCTCGCACTGCCGGCGTCGTTGCGTACTACGACGGCGGCCTCGACATCGGCTCTCCGGAGCGGGAAAGCAACGAGGGCTTCCCACGACATCACATGGACGTGGCATTCTCGCTGCTTGTTCCAAATGAAAGTTTCGCGAGCCAGCAGAACCCTCACAGCACGACGCGATAACGAAACTACTGAAACTCCAAAGCGTGCGCGGCGCAGGGTCGAGCGCGCAGAGTCGAGCGAAAACGAAACCTTTCGAACACCCATATTACTGAAAGGTAACGTCAAAATGTTATTTTTTCTTAGAATCGAATAGACGCAGACAAGTAGCATTTTTTTCCGTCTTATAATCGAATGAAATGATATTTTTAATACGAGTAGTTGAGTATTAGTAACACAAATTATGAGGAGTCCTTTCGTCATCGGGCTAGTACCGGAATGTCGCTGGGGGGTCTCAAATCGTGTCATGCATTTACCTCAATTTCTCGGTTACTAAAGCTCTGTTCGCGATTATATTGACGCCTTAGACGTTCTAGAACATTGCTCTACCACTTTAACTTGAGTTTCTGGTAACCTTTAGTGTCCCTTTAAGCTTGATTACGACTACAGCTTGTTAGATACGGGACCTTTTTCTGAGCCTACTTGGAGTTCACCAGACCGCATCAAATCGCGTCACACCTAATTAAGGAGCGCAGAAGCACATCTACCACATTCCCGAGGCGCGGCACGTTCAAACAAGTTGGCGTCCTCCACCTCGTGCGCCGCATGTGGAGCTGTTGTCCCACTGCTTGACTCTTCCCGAAAGTGTAGCGGGAGCCTGGCACTCTTCTAGGTAACGTGGGTCCCGAAGAAAGCTGCTTTGCAGCTCTGAAAGGTCGCTCAAAGACAACCCATCTCCCCCCCATCCGCCTTTTGTGACGGCGCTTGCAAGCCGCGAGGCAACGACGGCCATAATGCACCGTGAAGCCCTGGGAGCAATTCCCCCCGTCCACCTTTGTGACGGCAGTTGCAGACCAGGAAGGCAATACCGCAGACAAGTAATCCCTCAGACAATTGGAGCCCAAGGAGCGACCGTCTGCGCCAGGTGCGACTTACATTCGCACGGGCACCTACCATTGGCCGAAAATGACGCCACCTAAGTGGCCTCGCCGATTGGCCAAAAATGACACCCCCTGAGCGGGCTCGCCGATTGGCAGAACGGGACGTGGCTTCGAGACACCGAAGGGGTTAAAAGCCAGAGACCGGGAGCAGCAAGAGAGCATTCCTTCATTCATCTCTTTCGAGCTTCTTGCCACGGGCTGCAGCGTCCGAGTTGCTGCCGGCCCGTAATGACTTTATGACTGTTAATTTCTTTGTACTCTCACTGTAAATAATGTAAACAAACCTCCAGTTTTCATCTCAAAGTCCTCCTCAACCTCGGCCAACTCCCACACCCAACGGCAAGGTCAAAAATTTGGGGGACAGCAATTGGGATTGTCCTCCAGATCCAACAGGCTACCCTCTCATTAATGATATAGAATTTGTCAATGTTGCCCCGCTATGTCCTTATGGATTAGGAATCATACACCGTATTGCTTCTTACCTAGGAGACCTCTATAGCAGAGGCCATGTCTATTATTCAGCAATGTATAAGCCTCACCAGTTCTAATCTCACTAAGGCCGATGATATCCTAAAATATGTCTGAGAATTCCTCAAAAAGTCCTGCTAAGCTAGCCTCACTCCAGAGGGTTCGGGTGTTAAACGTTGCAAGAGTCACTTCCCATTGGCGGTTGTCCGGATCCAGAGATTCATAACACCCTCTGCTGCATTACAAGTCTGACAGCCGCCTTGGTCAAGTGCTCCGCAGCTGCTGGGGACTGAGGGCCATTGGGTAATTGAGTGAGCCATGTGGGATGGGGTGGCCGAATACTGCACCAGGGAGGCCAATTCCTGTTCTGGTGAGGGAGTGTCCTGTCGAAACTTAGTGGGCCTTCCTAATTTGCTTGTACCTGGATTAGTATAGCCCCACTCGCTCTCGGCATCTTTTGCCGGTGACAGGCGTCACTCCAAGCCTGCAGATGTTGTGCACTGGAGGAGGTGAATTTCAAGCTCACCATCGTAAAAAAGAAAAAGGAAAAGAAGACTGATAGCAGGATTCAAAGCTCTGACTATGGCAACCGAGCATTTTACATAGCTCAGTCAGCTAATCCCACAGGCGGCGAGGCTACCTTATCGCCAAAAAGTACAGCCTCGAAGGCCATATGTGCCTAAAAATTTCCTTGATTTGTCCATAATGGATGCCTTTAGCTGATCGTAATGGTTAACTCAATGTAGAACAAGTTCCTTAATAACATGGCAGGCCAAAAGGACTGTCATACAAGTATACGTACAAGCATACAAGCATAAGAATTATGTACGTAGTTTTGCTGAGTATGGAAACCTCAACATAACGAGACTCCATATTGATGGACTTTCCAGTTACAAGCGCAACTTTATTAAATTACAGGTTAAATTGATGAGAAAAACGTTCGTCATTGGAGGGGGCAATGGGTGACGCTTTTTTGTGTGTGCTGCAAAGAGGAGATGACAGCGAGAAGGAATATAAGGCGCGTATATAGTCTGACATTATCGGCGTGCAGGTGAGCATCGCTCAAAGCTTAGCGCGTCGGAGTGCATTGGCAGCATCCGGGTGCGTTGGCTGCTCTACTGTGTCAAACCATCAGACGAACTATAGACACTGTTCTCGTCAACATGACGTAATGTGTACATGCGCTCACACTACATTGGACTATATTTAGCCCCTATATAGCGACGAGGCTAGCAGCAATGACGACGTAGAGTGAGCTCCGCATGCTAATATTAAATAATTGCCATTTTCATTTTGTGAAGGCTGTCCTCACTTTTTTGTTAAGCCTACATTCGAGGCAAGTTTTTTTTTTTCTGACTTTGGACATTCGGGGGTCGGCTTAGAATGTGGGCCAGCCTGGGTTCGAGTAAATACGGTATTAAGCAGGCATGTATTAGTGAGGTTTACTGTATAACTGTTTCATAAATCGGCAGCGAAGTGACGCTTCAGCTTGCATCGCTAAATTAAGAGCGCAATCGTGCAAAGGCAATGAGTCCTTCCATCACAAAGTGTCTGCTCTTGAAAACACTCTGATGTCATTATCCCCTCATCTCGACCGACTCAATGCAAATAAGTTTGCCTCCAGTCAACACTTTCTCGCCAATTTCGAGAGCTATGCAAAGCAATCATTGATCGGCAGGAGACATAGGTGTATACTTATGTTTACCTTAATGAAAAACAACCATACAAGGCTTTCTCATTTTGTCTTGTAGCATTGGATAAGTGAAGCCTTGTGCACTAAACAGTGGTATTCATGCATTAAACACTAAACACTGCAGATAGCTTTTCTCACTTTCCTTTTGTGTGTCCATCATAGGTTGCCACTGCATGCATTACCCATCCAGTGATGAAACATACTTAAGACGAAACTAGGTTATCAGACTAATACCTCTGCCATACGGGAAGATTTAATGTCGTTTGAATCGAATGGCATTCCGTGCATCGAATGCCATTCGGTCTCTTGCGGTGCTACACAGTAAAATATAATGGCATTTGCGAATGATAATGACAATCTGAAACAAAATTTGTGAGATTCAAATAACTTTTGTGCCTATTAAACGAGTTTAAGAACTTTTGCAAGTACATTAAGAAGGACGAAAACATTTCGAGGCCAATTATTCACAACTAAAAGCACTTCGATCAACACATCCAATATGGCCGACCGCCGCAGCAGACTCCCGATGCAAAGAGTAATAGCGCTTGAGCACAGCCCATGATGAAAATATCATCGTGGCAAAAATAATTATTCTTTTTATAGGTCCAAAAAAATATCTTGTGACTTTGCTGATGCACGCATTATTTTTTCGTGTTGCGTGTCGCTGTTGTCCATGTGCGGTCAAGAGTATACATTCGGTTCGAAATCGAATGCGAATTAGTTCCCCCAACTCATTCGATGGCAAATGTCATTCCATTCGATTGACATTAAAATTTCCAATGTAAATCCCGATTAGTGGGATTATACGTGAATCGATTCAAATGACATTGAATCTTCCCATGTGACAGGGGTATTACTCGCATGTATACGGCAAGAACCACATGGTACCACGGAGATTGCCATAGCAACAATGTTAAAGTGCAGCTTTGAACACCATGCCTTGGCTGCGCTGCCAAGAAATCGTGGGACACAGCATAGACAGGGAGGAAGCAGTTTCTGCTTGGCCCGTGTTTGGAGCTAACATGCTTATTCAAGGAATCACATGCACTGCAAATGGCACAAGTAACACTTGCAAAGGCCGCACTCATTCTTGCCGTATTGGCGTTCGGCCGCTGCCAGGTCGGCATCATCCACGTAGCCCTTGCACTCCTGGTAATTCCGCAGGGGCATCTCTGTGGGGAACTCGATCCCACGAAAGGCCTTGCGCTCAAAGCTGTACAGGTACTTGGTCTTCTGGAAGAGAAACCACACGGACGGTTCCTCTTCACCTGGCACCTGCAACAGAAAGACACACTTAGCATCAACAGGCCAGTTTCATGCAGCACTACCTAGAAGGAAAGCCTGGAAAATGCTGGGATGCGAATCAATTAGATTGTCTTGACCTAGGTAGTGATCGAGACAGTGCATATTCCTGGCATTCAAGGGAATGGCGTTACATCAGGAGGGCCCATTTTCAAGGAACTGCTACGAGGGACCAAGCACAGCTTAGGTGGCGAAGATTAAGGCACTGAGGCAATTAATATATCAAACATCACATTAAAAGACAATTAGTATTGATTCAAAATGTTCGCCCCATACCATGGGTCGACACATATCTAAAGGAGCAAATAAAAATATCACAAATATGTTGCATCACTGCTCCTTCAAAAATGGTTACATCATGTGCCAAAATACCAGAGAACATTACTTGCAAGTAGTTTATATGAACTGGCAGGCTGCCGCTCTTTCCCGTGTGGAAATCTCTGTCAAGAGGAAGAATCAGAACTCAAGAGACATGTTTAATATTAAATCCAGTTTATTTTTATTGCAATAGCAATTATACTTTGGCAACGGTTGCACATGGCATGGCACAGCACGGGCATATGGTAGGTACAGAGTCTAAGTCTAGGCATGCTAAGGACTGTTAGGTTCGTGTGTGCCATGTTCTCGCCGCTTTGTTTGTGTTGAAGCAAGAGGTGGCATAAAGGTCAATTCCTTTGCTGCTGCTACTGCACTTCCTCATGCCAGCATTTTGACAACTGTCCGCAGTCATCGAGTGAGATGTGTTCATGTTTGCCTGCCTGTGTGTGACATGGGTTTGCCTGCGTGCATGGGTTTAACGTTATTCCATGATCTGTGATGGAATGTGCACATTGAAAACGATACATTGACTGCACTAAAGCAACTTTTTTTCCTGAGAAGACGCCTTTGCCAGACGCCACCTGCCACAAAGCTGTTGGCTTATCGCATGGTTGTTCAACCAATGTTTGAGTACGCTAACACTGTTTTGTTTCCTTTCACTAACAAATTTATTGACAGACTGGAGAAGGTGCAGAGAAAGGCATTAACGTTTATCTTTAATAAATACAAGCTAACCGACTAACTAGTCTACTAAAGCTAGCTGGTATGCTACGCTTACAAAATAGAGCTAAACTAGCCCAACTGAAGTTTTTGCATCAATTATTCCATGGCGAAATAAACAGTGACACATCTAAAGTTATCACTTTATCACGTACAAGACCTATACGTCATTAACATCCTCATACCCTTGCTGAACTACTCAAACTGCTTTAAATACTCCTATTTTAATCGTGCAATCAGAGAGTGGAACCAACCGGACCGTTCAGTCATAAGCACTCCCGACTTTAGAAAATTTTCTAGGGTTGGTAGAGGAAGTAATTTGTGCTGTTAATCACTAATTTTACATCTTCTACGTTTTTTAATTGTATTATGTTCTCTGTATTCTGATTCCACACTTGCATTTAAAAAATTTTGCTACCTTTCTGTTGACTTAGTTTTCTTTTGCTTACTTTTGATACTAGGTTCAATATACTTACATTCTTTATATTTGTTACCATTGACTCGATGCATAATTACTGTAACACTGTATTGACATGTGTTTCACATACCCATCCTATGTCTCTTTTACACTATACTCATGTATGTGTCCTCCCAGCTATAACCTTCTGTGAGATTAGTAGCATTGTTAAAAATATAATAATAAAGTGTCTGCAGTAATCAAGCTAGATGTTTGCCTGTGCGTGTGAGACTATGCTTGTTATTTTAGTGAGTAGATGTACTTTTACAGGCTTATACAGCTGACTACTATCCTTACTTCGTATAGCTGTATACTAATTTGCTGTTGCAATCGACACTTTTTGGGCGAAACTGTGACATTTTTTACTCCCTCGTGTCATGGGCTGATTAAGCTCCCTTCGAGAAGGTACGAGTATTTTTATGTACGTACACACAAAAAGAGAGATATGGTCAGCCAATCTAAGGAAACATTATTAGCTAGTTGCATCTCTTGTGCACGTAGTGCGAGATCAGGCATGTCTGAGTCAAACATGCTTAGTTACATTTTAAGGTGAGGTTTCATATGCCAAAGCAAAGCATAAGCTACAAGAAAACTGCACGAACTCTGACCCTCCGTAAGGTTACCCTAGGGGGAATGTAATGAGGTGCCACTGACCCACAAGAGTGGGTAGTAGACACGAATGAAGGCTTGCACGTCACGACAAAGCACGTACTTTCACACTTTAGAGAGCAGCAAAACACTGCTCAAGCGGCCACCACTCCACATATCAATAAAAAGAAAGCCTGCATTATTATGTGTGACATCTTTCTGCCCAGACCTCTTCCCCTGCAGAAGTGGTAACACAAACAACATTCTTGGTGGCATTGAAGACACTCTGACGACGCTTCCTCCCATGCAGCCTCATACACATAACAAGAAACACAGCAGAGCGCGGCACTATTTCAAGCATGTAACAAACTCGGTTGGAGCAAAAATCAAGAGGCTACAGTGTACTGGGCCACTTAGGTATAAAAGCACCTACATTCCCTGTGACTGCAATTTGCTTAATCAGGCATAGGCTGCAGCAGAAACAGAGGGAGCACGTGATTATTATGACAACAGAGGAAAATGAAATATTTACATGGGTCCCAGGTGCTACACAGGGTGTCTTTTGTTTTAGACTACACGGATTTTTTTATAAACCAGGTGTGAGCATAGCAAGCGTCACATTTTTACAGTGGAGTTGTAAGGCAAGGCAGATGTAACAAAAACTGGTTCTTTATGAGAAAATTGGGGGTGGTTGGAGGCATTTCACTGCACCCCCATCTTTCTTTAACCTCATTTGAGGTATTCGTCATAAACACTCAATTTAGGCAATATCAGAACTGAGAGCAGAAAAGGCAGGCCCATTGTTACTTGAAATAGAAACGCTTTGTGATCAAATGTGTGACAAAGTCTGAACGATGGCATGTTGTGGCAGACATTTTTCAGGCAAGATGCTTGTCAAGTGCTTGTCCTCATTTTTTTCTTGCATCCCTTGTCCCTGTGTCGTGCTGTTCAACACAATCTAAACTGGAAAACCAACTAGCCCAAACCATCACCTTTCAGGCAAAACATCAGCATCTGTCGCAACTGGACGTGATGCTCAGTCGCTACGCTTTTCGTCAAGGGGCGTCTCCGTCCGATATCCCAACGGGGCTGCCTTTTTTGTGCTCTAGACATACTTGGTTTCAATACCGTTTGGATTGAGTGCTGAAATTCGATTATAAATACAGTCGAATCTCGTTAATTTGAACACGCTTAATTTGAACTTTTGGTTTATTCAAACTGATGCTGCGGTCCCGTCAAAGTTATGTGTATTCCAATGGGTGAAAATGCCCGGTAATTCGAACACAAAAGCATTTGCAATGGTTCATTCGAACATACTGTGCTACAACAATGCTCTCAGCAGTGCGCCAAATCACGCAGCGGCGCCTCCGACCAGCAGACCTGTTGGTAGCTGTAGTCGCACCGCAACAACGCTAGTCCTAGCTATTTTGACATTCGTTACCAAGCTTCTTCTTGTTCAGTGCCGCGTTTTTCATTGAAACAATTCGCCACAGTTAGCAGTGGAACCGATGCCGTCTTTATAATACTCGCCAATGGCTTCGGAGTGCAAAAAGTATGGCAAGTTGCATAATGCCGGTTTTCGAAAGTCAGCTTCGCCCTAATATAGAAGTGTTACGTGGTGAAGCATACCAAAAGTTGGAAGGGTCAATTATCACAGGACATTGTGTTTCCTTTAATTATACATGCGTGCACCCGCCGTCTCCTATCACAGTATGAGCACCGATATACCTATTAAGCACACTGGCAGGCCTTTAGAGCTACTTCGGATGTGCTTGTGGCAATTTGAGCCTTTGGGGTAGAAAAGGCACGCATTCATTTTCTTCGGACCGCCAAATTTCTCGGACATTCTCGCGGCACCTATGGAGTCCGAAAAATCGGATGTTGACTGCAATTTGTAAATACCTATGTGAGAGTAAATCTTGTGGAACTTCCCACTCATGTGTTAGCTCAGTGCACATGTGCGACTGCAGGTAGATATTGACTGCTGGTCTGCTGGTTCAATTAGCTTCCTTTATTTCGAACTTCTTTTAATTCAAACAAATTTTCGGGCCCCGAGTTCGAATTATCGAGGTTCAACTGTATACCAAATAAGGTGCAATCCTGAAATAATGGGCGTGCACTACCTACAAATTTGCCATACCCTCGCCAAACCTATGTCCACCCTGGTAGACATCTACTTTCATTATTTCCAAACTGAGAAAATGTATACTTGGTATATGTACAGTCAGCTACTAAAGTTTATGGACCACGTGATCCCGGAAAACACGCAATTTCCGAGCAGGCTGTAACATTAGTCAGTAAAACGAAACATTGCAATGTTGTTCAAATACACCAGGAGAGGCTGCAAATGTGAATACTAGGCAGCGTTGCGAGGCTTCACAGATATTCGGCTTCTTCTCAGGCCTCATGTTCCATAAAATATTGTAGTTGACTTACTGCTACATCCTCAGCAATGAGAAGAAAATGAAAGTGTTAAGTCATTTAGAATTGCATGAGATTAATTGGAAATCTAAGTGAAGGCAATGAACCGCCAGGGTTAAACCTGCAAATGAAGTGAACTAGATTTTACCTGAAACAAAAATTGAAAAAAAAAAAAAACTGGAGAAATGGACTAGTTGTCCACATGCATGGAGGAGCTGTTGTGTGTAGATCCTCATGCCATGTGATCAAGCTATTAATTTTCAGACCTGCCAACCTTAGAATTCAAAAAGTGCTACGGTGGAAGACCAAAAATACTAAAATTTGTTGAAAAGTACAACTAATTATGTGAACATTCAATATTGTTACATTGCAGAAGTCACCATATAGAGATGCAATTACAATATTTACACGAGAGACGACGACGCATAAACAAGGTGGCTGTTGAGAGCGATTCCACATCTATACGTCAAATCGTCTTCTGACTGGCGCCACTCTTGGTTGTGCCATAACATAAACCCCACCTGTAAAGGTGGGGTTTATGTTATGTTATGCTGCTAACTATAAGAGAGGTGAACTCGCAGCAAAGCAAGGCTTCAGCCGAGACACATGCACAACGTCCGCGAGCACACGCGAGTCCAGCAGAGCAACCTCGCAGTTCACATTGCCAACCTGACGTAATATCGTGTAGGGCCCTGTGTAGCGCGGCAGCAGCTTTTCAGACAAGCCGACAGGGTGACATTGTGTCCATAGGAAGACAACAGAGCCAGGTGAAAATTGAACTTCCCAATGTCGGCCGTCATACTGGATCTTCTGTGAGACCTGAGACTCAGTGAGTCAGGAGTCCGCAATCTGGTGTTTATTGTCTGTAGATTTGCAGCCTTTGTTCTGTTGGGATGCTGTGAACAGGCACTCAGCTCTGTACAATGGCAGCATAAACAACCATCTGTGCCACAGAGTTTGTGAAGCTTATTAATGCAATATTCACATGTCGAAGATGCTGTTATACATTCGCTCTATCAGATGATCTCGCTGACACATGAATATGCCTGTACAATCATTGGGTCCAAACAATTGGACTGTATTTGTCCTTCTTTTGAAGTTGTTTTTGCCTTATACTATACGAAAATGAAAAATCTTAAAATCTTTATGTCAATACGACCATTGTAAATGAGCACTGAAAATATAGCATCTTACTATAAGTTCGTAAAAGTTGGTAGGTATGAATTTTTTATGTTCGTAAGAGACCGGTAAGCAATAAGAGCCATCTGTAAGTATTGCATTACTAAGATTATGTTGGGCCTGATTCTCAAGCTCTAATTAAGAAGTTAAAGAACCTATGAATTTGTCTTCTGAAACTTGCATCATTCACCGCAATGTATGTCTGCCTCACCTAACAACTGCTCTGTAAAATCGCCACATTCACTATGCCCATAGCCTTTTTATAAAGATTCTGTACACACTAAAAAAATGCCTTGTATTATAGTTGCCAACTGTCTTGAATTTATCAGGATGGTGCCACAAATCTGCAGAGTCCTGACTTCTCGTCTTGACCCAGTCGGGACATCCAAATGTAATGACTTCTTTTTCTCATGCATAACAATATATAAACCAAACTTTCTTTTTACAATGTCTGACAGTTTGTTTGCTTGTTCTTCTTTTTTTATCTTCTGTCACACTGTCATAAGCATAAAGGCAGTTTTGATTTTGTCATGGTTTTTGTTCTGTTGTAGGCCCTAACCATTCCCAATATAGCCGTATTGGTCAGGCAGCCTTCCTTGTTGTAAATGGTCACACAGGGAAGGACTAACAATAACTCATGTACAGACTGGAGTCTCTTGGCACTGAGAGGGTTGGTCGTACCGGCTCTGTCCACTGGACACTTGCCAACCCTACATTGTACGATTCCTTCTCCCTGTTTGATGTCCTTATCGTCTGAGCCACGACAAGGCAGTCCCTCAGGGGCAAATGCTCACAAAACACCTGGTGCAGTTTGCAGGAGATACAAGGTGTGACAAAAAAGACGAGACTAGTCCAATAACTTATTGTATTTACTGAATTAGTTCTCTGTGACATTATCACCTTCAAAGCAGTCCCCTTCAGCATTCACACACTTCTGCATTCGGTGCTGCCATTGCTGGCAACAGTTCTGGAACGAGGTTTTTGGAAGGCCCTTCAGGAGATTCTCCGTTTTTGCCTGAACCTCTTCAACTGAGGTAAAATGGGTTCCCTTTAAGCAAGATTTAACTTTAGGAAGTAAAACAAAGTCCCATGGAGCCAAATCAGGTAAATAGGAAGAAGCCCCATCACAGTAATGTTTTCGCTGGTCAGAAGCTGCTTGACAGATAGGGCCGTGTGAGCGGGTGCATTGTCCTGGCGCAACAGTCATCCATCACTCCACAACTGTGAACTTCTTTTCCTAATTTTTTCACGAAGTCTTTTTAGTACTTCAATGTAGTAGTGTTGATTAACAGTTTGACCACTGGGAATCCACTCAATCATTACACTTCCACTGATGTCGAAGACAACATTGCTTTGAATTTTGATTTTGACATGCGTGCTTTTCTGGGTCTTGGGGATCCTGGAGACTTCCACTGCATTGACTAGCGCTTACTTTCTGGGTCATAGGTAAAAAACCCATGTCTCATCACATGTTACAACAGATTCCAACAAATTTGACTTGTTTGCAATGTGTTCTAACATGTCCACACACACGTCTTTACGGCACTGTTTTTGGTCATCGGACAGAACTTTTGGAACAACCTTCACACAAATCTGCCTCATGTGTAATTTGTCCGTTAAAATGCGTCGAACAGCTTCCCTATCCAAGTGAACCAACTCCGCCACTGCACGAACACTTAATCTTCGGCACGGAGCAAGAAATATTTAGGAGTGGAAACTCCGCTGTTCGCGGCGACCAGAAAAGGTCACAAGCCCGCGGAGCTGTTATCGTGCTGGCGGCGCCTGGCGGCCTGGAAAGAAATTACCGCCGTTGAGAGCGCGCCGGAGTGGCCGGAGCCGCCTGCCTGGACGCTGCATTTTCTTTTTTTTAATCGCTGCGGCTTCTACAACGCGCCGCATGGCGCCGCCACTGTATGTGGCCCCGTCAGCGCATACAACAATTGTGACTTTATCTGGTCGCCCGTGCTCGCTCGCGCTGACGGGAGTTTCACCTCCTATATGTCTTACTCCACGATCTTCGGTCAACCCGGATCACATCATGAACTTTGGCAATGTTTTGGTCTGTAATCGCTGACCTTGGGCGCCCAGCACGTTCATAATCTTCCACACTGTCCCTTCCCCCTCAAAACCGCTTATGCCGTTCAAACACACGTGCACGAGACAAAGTTACATCTCCATAAGCCTTGGTTATTATTTGAAAAGTCTCCGTGGCTGATTTGTTAAGTTTCACAAGAAACTTGATGTTGATTCGCTGTTCGGTTTTTACATCAGACATTTTTCTGGCTGAATGCAGTTGCACATGTTCACTCAATGACGCAGCACTCCCAACTGGGGTGATCGGTTCCATCGAAACTGGTCGCATGAATAGAGGAGGTGTGTGGGATTACATCAGCAAAACAGTTGTTGCCAACTCCCCTCTTTTTTGAAGCTACACACTTAGCCTCGTTTCTTTTGTGTCACACCTCGTACATCGGACCCTCCTGCCATTTTCTCGGTGGTGGTGTCTGTGTCAGCTGTGCTCGTTGCTATTGGTAAGTGACTGCTACTGTTCTTGCCACCCAATCCTTCTAAGTGCGGCAGAGTTAAAACAAACTTGCTTCCTAAAATGTGTGAACTAATCATGCTAGCAATGGAACCTTGGATTACTTCAGAGTGCTTCAAAGCTATAAAACTAAAAAAATTCACTTTATGAGAGTTTTTTAAAACCTAGGGACAAATCAGACTTCGAGACATTCAGAGAACACAGAAATTCTACAGATTTAATCTTAAGGAAGAGTCAACTTGAATCTCATTTCAGTAACCCCATGTTACATTGAAGCAACAAAAACCATCTGGAAAAAGATAAACATTATCCATGCTCGGATGGCAGCACATACCCAACTAAAATTACCGTGAACAAACAAACCCTTACTGGTGATGACCTTGCTGATGCCTTTAATAAATTCTTTACCTCCGTTGGAGAGAGCTCATATGACAATAATTTTCAATGGTTAATGGGCGCACAAATTAGTGAAAAGGCATTTCTGTTTCCGGTAACTACACAGGTGGTTACGGCTGCTTTTAGGACCCTAACGAACAGCAGGTGTCGTGACGTGGACAGCCTGGAAATTCGGCCAAATGAACATGTTAATCACACTGTAGCCCCGTTTAAGAACATATCATTAATTTAATTTTCTCATTGGACACTTTTCCTGGGCGACTTCAGATAGCCAAAGTTTCGATGATTTTCAAAGGTGGCAACAAAAATAACACATCAAATTACAGACCCATTTCAACTGTGCTGGTATTTGTAAATTGAAAGTAACTGAGTAATTGAAAAACTAATACATAAAAGAATGGTGTCACTCTTAACCAAGCACTACATACCTTTTCAATTTGGCTTCACAAAGCAGCATTCCAAGACAAACTGCCCTTCTATTGCCAAAAAGAAATCATACTAGAGGCATTAGAAAATTCACTAGGAATTTTTACTGACTTCTCAAAATTGTTTGACAGACAACCGCGTTACACTAAATAAACTGCCCCATCATGGATTGTGGGGTAGCTTCTTGACTGTCATAAAATTCTGTTTGCAATACCGGCAGCAAAATGTTGGAAGTTAACACCTACACATCTAGTTTTAAAGAATTATCACATGGCATGCCACAAAGCAGCATCCTGGGTCCGCTTTTTAATTTTTGCTTTAATGATTTGGTGAACACTGATAAAAACAAAAATTTCCTTATTTACGCTGATGATACAAGCTCATTTTTTTAAGGACTGCGATTTCTAGACAGAGCAAACGGTGTCATGGAATTACTGAACGCATGGAGCATAAACAATTTGTTAATTATAAACACCTCCAAAACAAAGTCTGTACTCTTTCGTCCCAAAGGTAAACCTATGAATTGCAATCTGCTCATGGTTGGCTAACAAAATATTAAAATTGAACCTCTTGTGAAAACTTTGGGGGTGATTTTTCACAAGAATATGCTGTGGAACAACCAGGCTGAGCTCATTCACGCTAAACTTTCTCGTACCGTCGGTGTCTTATCGCATTTTCTCATGCTGCAAAGAATTAAGCTCCTAATCTCTCTTTATCTACACTTATCTGGTATGGGGAACCACAATAGAAAATAATTTAACTAAAATATAAACAAAACAATAAGCTGTGCTTATAATTACAGGTGTTCCATTCAATGTACACACTAAACCCCTTTTCGATTCCCTTAATTTACAACCAATGCCTGAAATTTATAATTCTGTTTTACTGAAGCGAAATCATACTAGCCAAGAAAATCAGGATTCTTTTCTGATTGAGCTATCACTTTAACACCATACACCTTCCCATTCAACACGCAAGCCACTGGTGCTTGAAAAATCCCTTACTCACGTACCAACAATGATAGCCAAATGATGAGCTTTTTAGTTCATATTTTTCATATTTAAAACAGCGCAAAAAACATGGACAAGGGAGGACACAGGACAGCGCTCGTCCTGTGTCCTCCCTTGTCCGTGTTTTTTGCGCTGTTTAAAATATGAATGATCCGTACCAACTAGCTCGCACCAAAACCCTTCTGAGCTATTTAGTACAGCCAAAGCTAAACACTGTTCCACAATAACTCCATAATATTGTTCTTTTCTACAAACATCCTTCTTTTTTGTGTACAATGTATGTGTTTAAAATGCACTCAATATGAGACTCACTGACATGTTTGAAATCGTATGACTCATGAATTCATGAATGCCCCCGTTGCTGTGTGTTGAATGCGATGAAAGCCTTCCTAAAGCCTTCATGGCTTTTTGCTTTCACCCCACAGCATCACTGTTGTGTTGTCTCCTCTGATGTCGAAACAAAGTGAATATGAAAACAGAAAAAATGCACAGGCAGGACTGCAGAATGTGTCTGTTGAGCCACAATGTCATTGGTTCCAACCATTTACATTACACAAACGGTTTTACAGGCAACATCTACCACATCTAAAAATTTAAAAAAGAACTCAAAATGCCCTTCCACTCTGTGAAGATGGATGACCAGCGATGCTGCGTATGTGGACCCCTCAATGGTGTACTGTACCTCCGCCGTGGGTCGGCCCGGCATTGCACTATCTCCGGGATCAGCCCACATGCAGGGAGCTTTTGCTTACCACACCAACGACTCGACAATTTCCTTGCACAGTAGAGGTATACAGCTTCGTTGTAAAAGTTGCACAGGTACTTTTGCCACACCTGTTTGCAAAATGACACCACCAGCATCAGGAGACAGATGCATCCCCACACTTTACACCCCATTCTCTGAAGATATGCACTTGTTTAGAGTCAATCAACACCAAGCAAACAATTCGTACCATGTCCACATGGAGGTAGACCAGCTCAGCTGAGCCATTGTTGGGTGTGGGCACGACTTTTGCAAGCACTGCCTTTGTTGGGTTTGTTTCCTACAGTGCCAGGAAGACATGCAAGAGAACAAAAGAAAGCAAAGATTCAAAGTTTTTCAGAAATAATAGTAAGCACAGTGTTTTACATCCAGAACTTACCAATGGGACCTTGCAATAACATTTATTGGTCAAGTATTGCACACAAACAGGTTCTTTGTACAGAGGGTAAAAAAAAAATATGAAAATTGATGCGGCAAACCAAAGTTGTGCAGCTTCAAACCAAAAGCACACGAAAAATTGAGGCCTTTTGCATTTCACTGACTGAGCGAGGACTTAAAATCAATGTTACTTGCTAGTTCACTTAGCAGAAGCTGTTGCCCCATCATGGCCTTCCCACAACAACTCAAAGGCAAATGTCATTACTATGGTTACAATCACCACCAGTCACACATTAGCAAAGTGCTGGTAGTTACATTTTTTAATGCTTTCTTAAACCACCATGCCTGATCAATTTTTGTCTCGTTGATCTCGTGGAAGGGTAACTAGTATACGCTAATGATTGTTGCCACCGACGCCTTTACACCAGGACAAATAGGTAGAACACCTTCCTTGTAATTATAGCGGTTACTGTCACTGTCAAAACAGCGCCACCAGTGCTACTGTGAATGTCTGTCTGGTGTACCATTATTCAGTAAAGTGCAATATGTTTATGCACAAGTTAAAGTGCTCTAATGAGTTCCTCTTAATAAATGGAATTGGAATGCAATATCCTGCAAAAATGTGAGGTGCTCTGCACTATCCCATATGTACATTTGTAAGAGTGATTTGCAGTAAAACCCTATGCAATGAGAGGTGAAATGAACTTTATATAAACCACTTGAAAGCACACGATTGCAATCAGTTGTAAACATTTTACATTTGTTTCGCATACAGCCGCGACCTCTCTAAAAAGCCTAAAACCCACTTCTGTTTATAGATGCGACTACATGCACAGCATTAAAACATGTGCATTATCTTCATATCCAAGCGATCAAAGCGAACAGCACGAGACCTGTGTGTCGTGCGCCTTATACCTCGCATCCGCTGCCAAAAACCGTTCATCTAAGACTCCGCAGGCAGTGCAGGCATTTCTGAAGCACATTAAAAAATTTAGTGTTCTGATCTGGCCATTTTCGCTGCCACTGTAGCGTGGTCAAGTCCAAAAGTAAGCAAGCAAAAGTGCAATAAAAGCAGCCTGCATAATTTGCCTCATGGGGCCCCTTCAAAGTACACTAACAAGACAGTACGAATTTGTTAATTTTAGAATTGCACAGTAATCCATCAGACATATTATGTATTCGGTCATCCTGGCGACTATAGGCAGCGCGACGGTAGGTCAATATGGCTGCCGAGACGGTGATAAGGCGATCTCGCAAGCATGTGCATTTCGAGCAGCAAAGCACATCAGGGCCCCTAGTTTCACTGCAAACCATACTTTCTCTTTCATTAAAGAGACGCAAAGGTGTGTAAATGAAGGCGAAGCTACATTTAACGCCGGTCACATCTTATGCTGCAGCATCAAGTCCATTAGAGACGATTTCGTCAAAGGACAGCGCAGAAGCGTATCGGAAAAAGGAGTCGTGGACAGGAAAGACGTGCACTTGCTACTAAGTATATTTTTCAAGAAACCACCAGGAACGTTATTGCGCATGCACTGTCATTGACAATTGTAAAAAAAATGTTTACATTTTTTATATATATAAAATTCGCCAGCAACACAGCAAGCATCACTACATCAATAATGACAGTTATAGTGTAGGTGATAGCAACAACGGCACGTGCAAGTGGCCTGACAGAAGTCGTTCAAAAAAAAAAAACCTTCGGGGGGAACGTGACAGAGGAGGTGGCCTAGAAAATTCAGCCAAGGGCGAGGAACGGAAATTCCTTATCCATCAGATGCACTGACGGGGCACTAATACAAAGGTTAGCATGAGCATGAATCTGACCTGTCTAGAGAATTTCCCTTTCGAGTCTGCCCTTAGATCTGCCTATAATCTCTGTTTCATCGAAAAGGGGCTTACAGCCACAATCCTTGCAGTGTGCAGGAAGGTGCGCAGAGTTGCTCAGGGCCTTTAAATATGAAGAATGTTCTCTTAGCCTGTCATTTAGACAGCACCCCGTCTGCCCAATGTAAATCATCCCACAGTCGAGTGGTATCTTGTATATCACTTTGGTAGCACAGGAAGCGAGCGGTTTCGTGTGTTTCTTTTCACAGGTCTTGTTCTTCTTATGGCCATTTTGCAAGGGCACACAACCGAGAAAGCTTGAGAGGAGCTGTGAAGACGAGGTCCACGCCGCATTTTTTCCCGATAATTTTTAGGTTGCGTGAAATCATTTTGTCTCTGAAGATATACTTAGTTACAAGTGAGCATCTTTCCTGTCCACATCTTTTTCCGCAACGCTTCTGCCCTCCCCTTTGCAAAAATCATGTCAAACCAACTAGCCCAACAGCTTACTATTCCATTAGGGACACCGAGGTCAGCGTCAAAGTGCTCTGCCTGCAGACAAGTGCAATCAAGGACCCGCCGCACTGCATTAACGCCGTAGTATGTGAAAGTACAGGCTCTGTAATAGCGTGTCATACTAGCTTTCAAAATGCTCACAGGCATGAAGCCATATATTTGTGTTTTCGTAAACACTCAGTAAACACAAGCGCATACCGGTAACAGACGTTGGTTGTTTTCCAAGCGCTCCTGTTTTTAACAAATTAATTCTGTGCAGTAAGACAGAAACTTCAGTGCATTTTGAAATGTAAACTAAAAAAAAAAACGTCTGCATAATACAATAATTTACAAAACTCATAATGTACAGGGGAGCAGCCTATGGCGGAGCAAATGTGCTTGTGCCTGAATGGGTTTCACATTTTTCCACTTGCATTTTGAGTTGTTTCTTCGTAACTCGGTACCTCCCTTAAAATTTGTTTATTCCTTGCGCAGAGCTCAGCTCGATCATTGTAGACAAGTGAGATCACCTCTGTTTGCGATTCAGTGTCATGCAAATGTAATACGAGCTTCGTAACTGGTTCCTGTGCCTCAGGTAGTTGTGCCTGTCTTGAAGTACATTTCAAAGATACTTTAGCAGTGAACACTCACTAAGGCACGGTTTGAGCACTGAGGCACACAGCACATGCAATTACTATTCCCTTTTTTCCTCATCGGCGCGTCCATGCATACTGCAGACCAAACTGCTCAACTGTAGCAAAGATTTCTATCACCGAGTGACTGCTTCGGAGGAGGGCCACGTGGCACCGCCTGTGTCGCTGGAATGACCGAATTGTCAGAGTACAACATGTTAGACGCATACCTGACAACCTGGTGATCTCGAAATTTGGAAAGCTCGCCAGGGAGTGGGGAGACAAAAATGAAAAAAAAAAACTTTTTGTTGGTTCACTTGAGTTCTGTAACAGGAATATAAATGCTGCATTTGCCAAGCAGCATTCATGCAGGTGACTGTTATAATCGCGACCCCAGCAACGCAAGTCCCACAGTGTCCGTACAACTGCTTCTGCGAGCGTTACAGGAAGGAACGCCCAAGGTAAGCCGCCTCCATACAATCTAGAAAAGGGCAGTCACGATAAACTTAAAGCCCACGCCCATGTTCTCCCGCAGGGTGTGCTGCCAAAGTATAGGCCGTCCCACGGTTTTCATTCATATACTGTAGTCACACGTCTGCTAAATTTACCACAACGGCCATTTCATCATAACCATAGGTTATGCAACATGTGTAGCGTTATTATTCATAAGACGGCAACGTCGGACGTCTTGCTGTCCAATGACGGACAGTCTTTAAGTTGTTTTCACTAATCGCAAGACATTTGCAGAATGTGAGCAATCAAATAGGCGAACAATGGTCGCCCGGCTCACGTGGCTCCCTAGGGCTGCCCTAGCGCCTTACTGGACGGCAATGGGTCGCGGTATGCGCGTTATGCGTTGCATTTCGCGACCCACTGGCGCTTCGAGTACAGTGCAGCTCTAAGCGACTACTACGGCTTCAGGCGACAGTCGCCCTCAACAGGTGCGAGAGAAGTCATGCCGTGTCGACGTCATCTTAAAACCTATATGTTACACGATCTCGGCAAACGTCCTCTCGAGCTTATAAAAAGTCCCGTTACACACACTGGCCAAATGGCGAGAACGGGAAAAGGTTAACCACTGCCGTCAACAACGGCTAACTATTTCTCCATGGGATTGTAATCAGTTAAAACGGGGCCGGTCAATGCGGCTCGTTTTAACTCCATCGGTTACCATGATAACGAGACGCGTGTCAGATGTGCGATGCCGCAACAGATTGCTCGCATGCCAGCCGTCGAAAACGTCTGAGGAAGTACCAGTAGTAGCGGGCTCGCATCACCGGGCACATAAGCAGCTTACCCTGCTGCAGGACAGAAGGCAGCGAACGTGCACCGACCAGTGACAAAACAAGCACGTAAGTATGTGCACGACGCCTAGGCAGGCGAGCGCGATTAGTCCAGCTTCATAGTACTCAGACACACCATACACGCACGTCCACAGGTACAGCCACGCTGCGTATAAAGTCAAGAACGGGCTCACGCAGCCATCCAAGAGGAAAGGTTTTCGCGTGTGTAACGAAATATGTTGCACCAGCTCATCGACACTCGTTGCCGGCGGCGCCATATTGGCAACGGCGACCACAGCGAAACCGCACAACTAGCGAGACGACGACCGATATTTCCCCTTCCTTGCCCGGAAGCGTAATAACAACAGTGCCCCGGAACATCCTCCTAGGTACTACAAGAGGCGTGCGCCTAAAAATCCCCCACGTGATCAGCTCCTAGGTACCTAAGGACAGAATCGTTTAGGGATTTTTGAGAAGGCCGGCGCTGGGTGCACGGATAGATGGGTGGATGTTCTAAGCGTCCCCTTTGGAACGGGGCGGTGGGTTGCGCCACCAAGCCTTTGCTATTATTAGCCCCGAGAGCGAACTATGGATGGATGGATGGATGATTGTGACTCAACCCTTTGAATCGGGCGGCGGCGCCGCGCGCCACCTAGCCTTTAATGGTTCTATATGCATGCATACCTATGTATTTACTCCTTTACTTTTGCGTTGATATTGTCCACCAATCATATAGCCTCCGTTTAGTTATTTCTACCTGTTCAAAGTCTATTCTACTTTCACTGTCTTTAAAACCCAAGGCTTTGAATAGTTCCCCGTTAGATTCAACTGCAGGGTGAAGTTGTTTACAAGCAAGTATCAGGTGTTCCGCCGTTTCCTCCTCCTCTCTACACGCCTCGCACACCAAATCTATCTCCTGGTATCTGGCTCGGTACGTTTTAGTCCTCAGTACACCTGTCCTGGCTTCGAACAACAATGAGCTTCCCTTAGAGTTATCGTAAATATTTTCTTTGGCTATTTCTTGCTTAAACGTCCTGTATGTCTCCAATGCCGATTTGGTTTGCATCTCTGTACTCCACATACCCCTCTCTGCCTCCTTAACCTTTTTCTTGACAGATGATTCCTTACTTGTTCCCCCGCTACTTCCCAAGTATTTGCTTGTCAATTTTCTAGTTCGCTTCCTTCACCTCGTGTCAACATTCCTCGTGTATAAGTAACTGAAAACCTTCCTAGCCCACCGAATTTCCCCCATTTTTCTCAATCGCTCCTCAAATGCTATCTTGCTACTAGCCTCTCTGCCCTCGAAAGAAGACTATCCCAGATCCCCCTGCACTCCAAGATTTGGTGTCTTGCCATGTGCTCCCAGAGCGAGCCTACCCACACCACGTTGCCTAATTTCCAACTGTTGCCGGGTCTCTGTTCTAATACATAGAACTGCATTGGCAAAAGTCAGGCCTGGTACCATTACCCCCTTCCATATCCCTCGTACTACCTCGTACCTATTGTAGTTCCACAGTGCCCTACTCTTCATAATCGCTGCACTTCTGTTACCTTTAGTCGTTAGATATTTTTCGTACTCTGTCAGATACTCAATGCCATTATTTATCCACACCCCAAGGTACTTGTATTTATCGACTATCTCCAGCGTGGCCTCCTGTATCTTATGCTCGCCGCAACTGTTATCATTAAAAATCATGACTGCTGATTTTTCTTTGCTAAACTTCAAGCCTAACCTGTCTCCTTCTGTACCACATATGTTCATTAATTCCTGCAGATCTTCTGCATTGTCAGCCATTAATACAATATCATCCGCGTACATCAGTCCTGGTAATGACTGTTCAATCAATTTTCCTTGCTTGAGAAATGATAGGTTGAAGCCGAGTCCGCTTTGCTGTATTTTGGCCTCTAGACCTTGTAGGTACAGCATAAACATCAGAGGTGACAATGGGCACCCCTGCCTAAGCCCCCGCCGAATCATCACAGGCTCCGAAACCTGCTTTTCCCATTGTATAATCACCCGGTTACCTTCATAGATATCTTTTAAGAAATTGGTTACTCCATCTCGCACTCCTAAAGTTTCCAGAATGCCCCACAAGCCCTCTTGAAGTACACTGTCATAGGCTCCCTTGATGTCCAAAAAAGCCAGCCATAGGGGTCTGTGTTCCTTTTCAGCTATTTCAATGCACTGTGTTAGCGAGAACAGATTGTCTTCTAGCCTCCTATGCTTCCGGAACCCATTTTGTAGCTCTCCAAGTACCCCCTCGTTCTCTACCCATGCCTGCAGTCTGTCCTTTATAATCTGCATAACCACCCTGTAAACCACTGACGTCACTGTTATAGGCCGGTAGTTATTTATGTCAGCTTTGTCCCCCTTTCCCTTATATATCATTCTCATCCTACTTAGCCTCCATTCGTCAGGCACTTTACCATCCACTAGCATTTTGCTCACCACCTCCCTCAATGCTTTCTTAGATTTCGGGCCCAATTTCTTTATTAACATAATTGGAATACCATCGGGGCCTGCCGATGTGCTACTTGGTACCCTCTTCTCCGCCCTTTCCCACTCTTTTTGTCCAAGCGAAAGCAGTGGGTTGACCGGGCTATCCCTTTCCGACGTACTGCATGTACCATTTGTCTGTTTTGTAAATTTTTCCCTCATCATGGTTCCTATATGCTCCATTGCCGCCTCTCCTTCTAACCGAGTACCTTGAGCAGTTACTATATACCTCTGCTCTAGGCTTGTCCTATTACCCAAGGAGTTCAGATGTTGCCAGAATTTTCTAGCTGCCTGTTTATCTTTTTTATTGCTTATTTTTGACAGCCATTGGGACCCTGTTGTCTTGATTTTCTCATTGATCAAATAAGATGCTTCCCTTTTGCATTTTATGTAGTTTACCCATTTCCTCTCTACTTCTGCTTCAGGTTCTCCCTTACTTTTGGAATACCTGTGTTCCCTGGAGGCTTCCTGACGTTTCTTTATGGCCTTCTTAACTTCTTCATCCCACCAGCTCTTGAGTTTTCGTATCCCTTGCCTTGTTTTCCTGACTCGCGCCTTACCTAGCTCACGCTCAAATAGTCTCATTAACTTTGGGTAAGTCCAATCAGTTTCAGTACTCTCTGATATTTCCTCTTCAATTTGTTTGGCCGCTATTTCCACTTCGTCTTCTGAGTAAAAAATCACATCTGGCGTTTCCTCGCGCGTCGTTCGTGCTTTAGTTTCCCTCTTAAAACTCAACTTGATACGTTTGTGGTCGCTACCTATACTTCTGGAGCCCTGTTCATCTATAATCATGGCTCCTAATCTATCGTACATCCTATGTGACATCAACGCATAATCTATTGTCGAGTGTCGACCCCCTACCTCCCATGTTATGATCCCGTCACACTTTTCAGTAGAGTTACAGACAACTAAGTTAAGCCTCTCACACATATCCAGCAGCATGTTACCTGTGGAGTCTGTGTACTCATCCATATCTTCAACATGCGCATTCATGTCTCCTAATACAATTACTTCACATCCTTTTCCTAGCTCATTGATGTCCGCTGCTATACAGTCCAACATTTTTTTGTTTTCCTCTTTAGCATTTGATCCTGTCCAAAGGTATACAAAGCCCAGAAGTGTTTTCGCCCCTGCTACTTTTCCTTCTAGCCATAAATGCTCCTTGCATTCCTGTTTGACCCTTTGCCAATTTGTATTTTTATGAATGAATGCTCCAATTCCCCCACCCTTTCTGCTACCCTGCACTCTGTTGCAGTATTCCCATGCATAATCAGGGTTACAGGGCGGTTGTTCCATGTCCCTAAGATGTGTCTCTACAAACCCATAAACCATTAAGTTCTCCTGCCTTAGTTGTTCTTCGATTTCCTCCCATTTTAGCCTATTTCTGCCACCTTGCATGTTAATGAACCCTATGTCTGACTTAATTTGGCTCTTGCGCTTATTCCTGTCACCTCTCCTACAGTACCGATGTTCGCGTGTTTGTGGCTCCTGCCTCGAATCGTCCACGCCTACACTGCTTCTTTCAGGGCTCTGGGTCTCCCTAAAAAAGCTGTTGCCTGGCGACCCATCCTGCCCCCTATCCTTTTGCCAGTGGCACCACTGTAGTGAATACCATCCTGCACAAAAGGTCGGAAGCCGGTTCCGTACACGTCCCTGTTGACCTCCATCACGCTGTACCCGAGTCGTCCGCTCAGACTCCTAATGACCCGATTGGCCTCAACCACCCTCCTTTCTACCTGGTAAGCCTGGCCCTGGACCTCTGGGATAGTGCATATGGTCACATGCACCCTCCCGGAGGCCTCTCTAAGCTTACTCAGCCCAGTCTCAATGTGCCTCTCAAGGTCCTGGCAGTGGCGCTGCGAGCGCCACTCGCGTGACGTCAGGGCACGGACTCGCGCCTGTCGTCTGCTACAGTCCGAGCGCTTTCTGCGGTGTTTTCGTTTGTTCGCCCTCGTTCTCTCTGCTTGTATACTTATGGCGGTAATATCAAATATATTTATACGACGTCTTCATTCGCGAAAATTTATTCAAATAGCTTATTTCTTAGACGACAATGCAGCTCTCATAGGCAATGCTACAGTGCCAGCCGAAGGAGCGCAGACCAGCCCATTGCGGGTTTTTCATGAGCGGATAGACAACCGCAACGACCTAGCATTTAATAATAATCCAGTTATGATACCATACATGCCGCGATGCAACAAGTATGTCACAAACGCTGGCTATATATGACCTTAAGAACAGTTACCTTGATTTTTATCTGCTAAAACAGGTTTGCTCATGACGAGTGATTCGAGGTATAATATCGAATTTGTGCATTTCTTCACAGAAACGCTCGGCAGTAACACGAGGACGTCATTAACACTGCAGTTTAGATTCTACAAGCACCACTTGCTTCTTTACCTGCTTCTCAAAATTAGGTGCTTCTTTACGTTTACGTGTTTATGTGAAGTGGCGGTAATTTGAAGTAAAGCTAATGAAGACTTACGGCTATTTGCAGAATACGAAAAGGAATGTACCAATATATATTCCCTTTTCCGTGCTACACGTTAAACTCACTTGAGAAATTTACTGGTGTTTGTTGCTTGAGGAATATACATGACGGCGAATATACATGTTTGGCGAACTGACACAGGCTGCTCGACCCAAATTTTTTAGTGAAATATGCCTTTTAGACCGTATGGCTACATCCAGAAAGAAGTCGAAGCGTGAATCATTAGTAGTATGGGACATATTGAAGATATCATAATTCCCCGGTGGAGGGTAAAAATCAAATGAAATATGTAAGGTGCTTGTGGTGTTTTCTTTATGAAGGTTTGCGAGGTTCTCTTTTATGTATGACGAATCGAATAGTTCCCCGTTTGTATAACTAAACAACGCTGTATCGAGACATGGTGAGGCAGAAGGTGCTTGAATTTTACTTTTCTAGGCACCCTAAGCTGCGCTGTAGTACCTCGAGAATACGTTAGGTATTCCAATTGGCGCTGTAAAAAATGTTTTATGGTTTCAATTCAAAGTTGTAGTAAACTGATGGGTTTCGCAAAGAACGCGTGCCTCACCATACCGACAGTCGGTTCCTACCGTTGCGTGAGGGGTGTGCCATATTGTCGATAAAAGCTACTTGCTCGAGGGCCACCATGAAACATTTCAACGCTTGGAATTGATTGGCTCTCGATCTTAAACACGAAACTTTTCTCTCAGGTGATTATTACTATGGTATTTGTGAATCAACTATGTGAACACTCTACATGACGCACCGTAGTGTTAGCAGCCATGAGCAATTCGTTTTTTTGGAGGCCTGTTTCAGAGAGGGGTGAAAATAGCAGCAAACTTTTTCATAAGAAATGCGCGCCTAACTCTTAATTTCTTTTACGCATTAATAAATCGCCCTATTTGACTAGAACTCACCAGCGTAATAGGAATCATGTTGACAGTTTCGCTGGGCAGTGTCTTTCTAACACGGATATGCTGACGCCAATTACCAAGATTTTTCTTCCATGTAAAATGCAATGTCTCTCATAGCTAAATACTAACGGAAATGTTTAGCTGAGCATCATACATAACTTCGCGTGTTGAATTTGCAGAAATTCTTTTTGCGCAAAATCTATGGACAGACACGGCGTATATATGCATTGTAAAACCAGTAGACCCCTTCAACGCTACATAGCTTGCGATATCCAAGGCGTAAATTTTCTCGACTCACGCGCTTTTGAAGAAGAAACTGTGGTTCAGGCATGGCAGCAGAAAGAAGCCGACATACCCTTCAATAAGTACGGCTCGAGCCACCTATACCCCATGGACGACCGCACGCCAAGTTTCATCCTAGACGCCAGAGCTCGTTTCTCCCCTGGCGGAACGATTTCATCTCCAACGGGTGTAGGTTTCCGCCGCCGCTTCCCTTGGCGGTCGCGCCCGCGATCAGTTCCCGCTGCGCGCGCAACGTCTCTTCATTGCGACGGCGCCTCTTCGGATGACCGGAAATTATTGTGTTGTTAACTGTCCTGACAGCAATGTAAACACGAAAGGGTTGATGCCACCAGTGATATTCTGCCGATTCACAAGAAAAATGGTACGAAAAAAGCAGACGACAGACATGGATTACTACGGTGCGCCGAGCGAAGTAAACAACTGGCAAACGAAGCGTTCGACGAGCGCTTGTCCTGTCTTCTTTCTACTGCTTCGTTTGTGTGTGCGCTGCCCAAGAATGGAAACCACTTCTATTGTATGCACTAGCAGTGGCCGAAGTTCACGCGTGCCGAGAAATTGAATATGTGCGCGATGCATTGAACATGGCCGGAGTTCATTCCCGCTTCACCACTGCATCGATCGATCGAGTTACTGGACGATACACGCCCGTGTCTTGGTCGCGCCGGCATTGCTGAAGCAGGAATGATTACTAATACTTTCAACTTCCGTCTCTTGAGCACTGTTAAAAAATGGCCAAGCTGTCTACATTGCTGCCTCTATTCCATATTGTAGGGGACGTACTAGTTGTGTGCGCATGTCGTAATTGTGCAATGCAGCGATATATTTTGTTTATTTCCGCACAGTGTCGATGGAAGTCCGTTGTCGCCATCAGTGACAGCACGGATTTGTAGCAAACATATTGTGAGAATCTGCAAAAATGACTTTAGCTCGTATGTGCCGCATGTATGTGCCGCATCGTATGTGCTGACGATTTTTCCGGTGGTACATACGATGTCGTTTCCAATTACCTGCTCAGCGTCACTTACATGGTTAAGCAGACGCTGCCCTTTCGCCGCATTGCAGCCATAAAAATAATCGTCAAGTGTACCGATCTTCTTAAAGGCAAATAGAAGCGTGTACAGTCTGTTTCACACTTAGGGGAAAACTCGGAACGTATTGCATCGCGATGCGGCAAGCAATGGAGTCGTGCGGCGGCAGCAGCTCGAGCAGGCGCCGACGCTCGAGGGGCGGTGTCGTGATCTGCGTCGTCTGCTACGGCGGCGCGCGCTGGCGGCATTGTCGGGCAGCGAGCTACTGTCAGGGGCAGTGCACCGATTTCATCGGTAATGCGGGAACTGGGCTGATATTCTTTACTAAACGTTTTGCGTCGCCAAACTGAGCCTCCATTGGCGATAATGGAGTTCCACAAACTTCTTTTGACACCATGCTTCGTTTGTTCTTTCGAAAGGCCGAGGTACTGAGCGCGTGCACGTATATTTCTTCACTGTGTGTGTTACCGTAATAAGCAGCGACAAGATGCACCAGGTTGTGCGCGCAACGTGCTAAGTCTTTGTTTGACACGAAAAGAAAACAAAGCGCTCAACAATGATAACTATGGGGGTCGAACACGATGAAACAAACGGATACGATTAAAGGAATGTTTTAGGTTAAGACAATGAGCTAGAAGTGATTTTTCTCGACAATCATTCACTGCACCAGACAGACCCTGCCCGCCGGCGGGGAATTGGACACGTCACGCTCGGAACTTCAGGTAATATCTCGCCATGTCCCCAATGGCAGCGATGACAGCGTTCATCCTGGAAGGCAGTGAAGTGTAGAATGACTTGATCAGGGATGTGTTCATTCGCAGCACCTCTCAGCCGCTGACGATGGTGGATCGAAGCCTATCCTCGGGCGACTGATAGAGGGGATGGTGCGGCAGCGATACTTTCAACGAGCCCCAGACATTTTAAATGATGTTGGTGCCCCGAGATTGAGGCGGCCACTCCAAGAGAGTGACTGCGCGCTCTTCCAGCAGTTCTTGAACAACACGAGCAGTGTGGATCGGTGACCTATCGCGTTAGAATATATAGTCGCCTTCCAGAAACGGGCCGTCAAGAATGTATGGAATCAGTACGTCGTCTATGACTGCCCTGCAGCGATGAACTTGCCTTCGAGGCGTATAAGTGGGCGTTGCACAACGCTTAATTAAGAATACCGGCTCATTTCACGCAGTATCGATGACATCGGCGCCCTGCAACTGACAGTATAACGTTTCCCGACAATGCGGCCAGCGCGCGCCGCCGTAGCAGACGACGCCGTTCAAGATCCCGCCCCTCGAGCACCTGCGCGAGCTGCTGCCGCCGCCTGACTCAAGCTCTCGCCGCATCGCGATGCAATGCGCTCTGAGTTTTCCCCTAAATGTGAAACATACTGTACATCGCCCTTCGAATGAAATGTCCCCGCGCACACACGTAGGCACACACCGCGCGCGGCACGAAACGTGCCCAAATACGCGCAGTGCAGGAAGCAATCAAGGCGGTGCGAACGAGAGGTGGGAGAGGGGTACCACCCGCTAATAGAATTTTCCTTCGCATGCGGCGCTCTCAACGCCGGCGCAGCAGCGCCGCTCTCGGTGCCGTTCTTGTCTATAGTACACTAAGGGAACGAGCGCGCGCGGCAGCCATAGAGTTAGTATACCAACTCTAGAGGAAACGCTGGCCCGAAAAAGTGGGATTACCTAGGGCGCCGCCCTGTTGCTACTGTTCAATGTGGCCAGTGCAGTTACTATTGAAAGAGCTGAAAGCAAGTACAGGACACCTTATGCTTTGTCATTTAAAAACGCATACCTTATGGATTTATGAAGGTAATACGTTAATATTAAGTTTAAAGAAAGCGCTTGCTAAGTTGGTGACTTATGTAAATCACGATGCACGCATTCATGCAATAAAGGATGACACGAATTTCGGTTTCGAATCTCTGTTTTTTGGATGCGTAGTAGTTTTGTACAGTTTAGGTTTGACATGCGATCGCGCGTCAACATCGGACGCTATGGCACATTCGTGCCTTTTGTGCTACCGAAGCACCGAAATGCTCTGGCATATACCTTCACATATAAGTAAATGAATGTATCTTCTTGTTCAGAACATCACGCGAGTAGACAGCTCTTGTGAGGCATCATAATCATTTGAGAAGCGTCACAGTAGAGCATATTTTTTACATGCGGAGCGGTGTTTTTTTTTCTTTCAGGTTTCCCTTCAGTAGGAAATTGCTGGACAGGCGGACCAGCGCACCGGAATTGTACTGGCGAAGCCACAAGCAACTCATAGAATCTGTGTAATTGTGGCACTTTGAACAATCATGCTTCTACAAAGGTCACAGCAGAAAAACAGCCCGATGCCGAGTATTTCTGTGCACGAAGCAATCAAGAGGCGAGTGCCTAATACGGACGAAATCGAGTGCATGAACCCACATATTAATAGCGTAGGCGTTTTATTAACTGTGCAATATTTTCAACACTTCCTTGCATGCCATTTCATGTGGCATATCTTTTCTGGTCACAAATTTGTGCAGCAAATCTATTTGCATGATCGACTCCGGGCCTGTGGGACCGTTCACTTGCACTTGATGCTGAGTCTTTTACATGTATTAATAAACTGCAGATATGCACATCAGATCCCTACGAGCATTTTCAACATTCAATTATTTCATGCAACACGCACACATGCAATACTGACATAATCTCAAATACCACTAAGGAGCTTAGACACATTTTTGTTGAGTATACTCGCAGGTAAAATAAATAGATCATGTGGACAGCTCCAGCTCATTTTCCTTAAATCAGTGTGTACAAAGGGTATGCAAAAATAACTTTTTTGTCGCGCATCGATTATTTTGCTGTATAAGCAAGAGAACCCACCACGTTAGTGTAACATACGTTGTACATCACACTAATATGAGCTTTAATTTACCAAGTGAGATGAGTTACTTTTATGGCTCATTTAGTCAAATCACACTGCAAGCTGCATTCATCAATCTTCTATTGGATTTTGCAAATGTTTAATGAAACATGTTCCCCTGTTATGCAGATATGCGATGGCAAGCCCTTCTGTGTGTTCCAAAGGTAAAACTTAAGCTCTAAATTACAGAAGACACTTCCTGTCAGAAACAACAAGCAAAAATGGTGAATGCATAGTATCAGAAGCCCAATGTACAGAAATTATGAGAAGTGCCGAATGATTTTAAGGAAAGGATGGTGTTTGAAAAGCAAGACTCATTAGTGGAGGTCAAGCAAGTCAATATAAGTAGAGTACTCTGCAAAATTATGAGAGTGATGGGATGGCAAACAATGGGTGAGGAAATGCATTGTTTGTCTGCAAAACAAAAGCTGATGATTTTCACTTTAGCATCATGAGACTGCTGCTTGATAAATTCAGAAACAAACCACAAAACAAGACACGCAAAAATAAAAAACAATTTAATGATGCTCTCTCCACACTGGGATAAATAAAAAGAAACGGATCACATCTAATGTGGACATATCAGGCACCTTGTGAAACACTAAAGGAAAAATTCAGTTTCGAGCTATGGCACTTGCCGCATAGATGTGGGGGGCCTTGCACCAATAGTGATAGTTACCACTGCATTTAGAAATTGAAAGCATTCACGCAGAAAAGGATGATTCTTTATATTTTTGGCTACCACTTCAAATGCCTCCAGCAAGTTTTACAATGCTGCACGCAGCCATACTAAGGATCTCACAGCAATACCTACAGGTAAAAAGCAAAAGCAGTCAAAGTGCTGGTGTATTCTGGACACTATGTTTGAAAACTTTTAAACAAAAAGAGTGCTAGAAGCAGACATAAAAACTGCATTTAATTTACTTTTGTTGCCGTGTTGCGTTTTGTTTTTCATTTTTGTTTGTTTATTTTGGAAGCATCGCTTTCTGTGCCCACGCTTACTCTAAGAGGCAAGCGTTCCATCACTTCTTAAGGTGGCCGGCCATTAAGTTTAGGTAGAATTTTTCCGCGTGAATTTGCCATTCGCATCTACACGTCCCTTTTAGTTACGGCTGATAAAAATTTCAGTTGAAACACGGGGAACGCGGGAGATGGAAATTCAAGATGATGAGATGATTTTATTCAATATTTTGCTAAGTACAATTCCTTTGTCTCCAGAAGTACACCACTTATGTTCTTTCCGACGATATCGCATTTTTACACCCGCAACCACAACTACACCAGTCGTTGCAGAATTACTGAGGAATGCTTGAGACATGGCTGGAGTGGTTGCGCATGTCGTTAAATGTTAGTAAGAGGGCGATACTAATCTTTCCATAACCTGCAAAGGTGCATATTTCTCTACAGTATCGCGAGAAAATCATTCCTCAAGTTGACGCAGTCAAGTACCTTGGTGTTATTTACGATAGAAAGATCGCCTGGTGCAGCCACATTGAACATATTACAACAAAGGCAGAACATGTCGTAGCTATGCTCCGCCGGCTTAGCCACCATTGCTCTTGACTACGCAGGGCTACATTGCTGATGATATATAAGATGTGCGTTCGGTCCATATTAGAATTCGGCTGCGTATTACTTTCCGGAGGTCCCGCCTACAAATTAAAACTCTAATACAATATGCCTCGGGCTACCTTGGCTCGTTGCCAACACTGTTTTATATTAGTGAGCTCATATACCCACCTTTGAATGCAGATCCTGCATGCTTACGGTTCAGACATGTTAAAAAATTATGAGCTTTTGAAAAGACGTAAGAAATATGTATTTATCACTCAACCGTCTGAGTTTTTTAAAGTATGGTGGTCGAGATTACACAGCCCTCAGATAATATATTTGTGCAAGCGCAGTTAGAATAATTGGATGTGTCCTTGCGTCAAAAGTCTACCATTCAAATATGATGCCTCACCAGACCTCAAAATTGAATTCGAGGACATATTTCCAAATCATGCTAAACTATTACCTACCAGACAGTTAATTAATATCTTACACGACCACATACACCAGCTAGCCACTGACAACATAACAGCTACTGACACCTCTCTGTGCAATGAGAAGGCAGGAGTGGGGATGGTTTCCGAACCTATTTCATGGTCTCACCTTCTTCGCCTTCCCGACTTCACATTCATATTTCAGGCAGACTTATTAGCGATATGATTAGAATTACGAAAGCTTCCCTAAAATCACCCATTAGCTGTTATTGTGACCGACTCGCTTTCTGTATGCACAGCCCTTACTGTATCTTCAAATTCAAGAATTCAGCGAACATTATGTTCGATGGCATCTCCGTACTTCCAGCAAGGATACTTGCTTCGGGTACCGGGAAATCGTGGGTTGCACTTGAATGAAATGGCTGATTCACTCACACGAGCATCCCTCAATGGCCCTATTATATCTGTTTTGCCGACATCAGCTTAAGTCACCGCGGCTAGGCACGAAAAATTCTCAACATCGCAAAATTGTGCAGTGTCCATGCAACATCATCTTATGAATTCCACCATCTTTGTTTCCCATAGAATAATAATTGGTGCCGTTCAAGGCAACTGGAAGTTTCCTTTGCAAAAGTTAGATGTCGTATAGCGCCTCCAAATTTTTACTTACACAGGTCTGGTCTCGCTGTGTCCCCTCTATGTTCTTTTTGCAATGCACCTGAATCTATTGAACATTGCTTTCTCTCGTGTCGCCAATTTTCTAGACAAAGAAAACTCTTGGAAAACTCATTTCGAAAACTTAGGCTATCGATAACCTCGCCAACCATTCTTTCTTTAGGGACGACTTCACTGGGATCCAGCCACAGTTACGCTTTTCTCGCAGTTTACAATTCTATTAGAGAGACAAAAGGAGTACCTTCCTAAATTCCTAAAATAATCAAATAGTTGTGCTATGTCACTTCCTTATGTTAAAGCATTTTACCTCAATATTCTGAGCAATATATATTTTTAAATTTCTATATCTCAAGCTTCACGCAGCTCCTTGTCCTGTGGCTACGTGTGAATAAGGCTGACACCGGGCTCCGTTGCGTACGTCCGGCACTGTGGCACCGAGCAGTAGCCTACCATGCTGCACACCTCCAAAGGCAGCCGCTACCTATTATAGTACGTTCAAATGTTGTCAAGCAGGCACCCAAGGCGGTAAAGCCTCACCACTTATTCAGAATCGCAGCCCAGCTGGACTTTAAGACGCGGCCGCAGTGTCCACGTGATCCCTCATGCCACGTCACGCCGACGGCGGCGCCACCATTTTCAGTGGCGGAGCTCGCCCCCAATAGCGCTAGTCCAATATTTAAACATAGTGCTGGAGATTTAGTAGTGCGAGAGCTCGTTCTTGATCGACTTGCACTGGTCGATGCTTGGTGCGCGCTTCGCAGTGGACACGTTGGAAAGAATTCGGCAGGGTGAGGGGCGAAGAGCTGAATCGATCGGTTTATGTCTCATCATCACCGTCTTTCAGTATGCATTCTTTCCGGTTATTTCGTTCGGCCCTTAGAGACCACTCCTTCCTAACTACGCGGTTTGCATTTCGTATTTGGTATCGCAAGGGAAGAGACTGTGGCGTCTAAACTCACGGGTCTAAAAGGACAAGCGGGCAACCAATTAGGTATCGTCCATTCTATTTCTCTCGCTCCACAACAGATAGAATATAGAAGGGAGAGAATGGGAGGAAGGGAAGGCAAGTGTGCGCGAGGGCTTCAGGTCTTGGGACAAGTGTCGAGCAGGCGAGGAGATTACAATCGACTCTGATGCAATCCTCCTACGCTCGATACCACTGTTGTGCGGTCCTGTGGTAACTCCACCATTAGCCTCACTCCGAAAGAAACATCGGATTCTCCTACAGCGACGCTGGGATGGCTTAAGGGCTATAGAATTGGAAGCATGGTGCGTAGCAGAAGTGTCCTCCGTAAGGATCTTTTAAGGAAGATCTAGACTCTCTCTTCCCTAGTAGGTCCAAGCGATTCACCAGATGGAGTTCTTGAGCTGGTGAGGCCGTTCTATAAGAATTTATGTCGTCAACCAGCTGTCACTCGAGCTGCTCTTCCATTTGTTGCTCCAGCTGAGCCGCCGGAAATTTGCGACTCAGCCACAGTTGAGGAAAAACTCTTTCCGGCATTAAAGTCTATGAAGCATAATCGCAGTCCATGATCCGATGGTTTCACAGTCGAATTTTATGTTAAGTTCAGGCAACTGTTACGGAAGCCTTTCCGATTGGTGAATGGGCTACTCAGAAAGAGGCTGCCAGCGTCTCAAATAGATGGGCTAATCACTTTCCTTTTTAAGGATGAGTCCAGAAGCACCGATCTAAGACAATGGTGTCCTATCACACTTCTAAACTGCAATTACAAGCTCAAAGCAGAGTGCCTTTACATGCGGCTCACTCCAGTGCTTAATGCTGTTTTGGACCCATATCAGGAAAGTTGCGTTTAAGGTCGTTCCACTCCTTCGTAAAAATGAATGCGGAGTCCTTAATTACGGGGTGCCTCATAATCATGTTATGGTTCTGGCACGTAAAATCGCAGAATTTTGTTGTTAATCACAAAAAAAATATTGATATAACCACGGCCATGGAGGACAGAGACAAGATCTCGTGACTAATTCATAAAACATCGTGCCGAGCAAGTAAATTAGAGTCTACGCATTTTTTGAAATAAAAGACGATCACACACACACAAAAATTTCGCTCACACAAGATTTCGCTCCCAATTCCAGTCGGTGTTGCATATAAAAAACTTTTTCTGACCAGAAAAAAAATCTAGCAATTTTTTCATTGAGAAGCGGCTTATCTTGAACATTAGCCACCGTGCTCTATCATGTTTCGCAAACGTCAAGACTGCCTTACATTATTTTCTGGCAACTGAATCTCATTACCACTTCATATTGCAAAAAATATTGTTTCTTTAGCTTCGCACAGGACAATTTCTGTTCAGCGCACTTTCATATTTCCGGATACCACTTGGAAGACATCACTTTGTCAGTTTAGAAATGAAGATATTGTTATAAAAAAGAAACACAGGAGTGCCTGTGAACATTCCATTGCACCTTCATACATTTACCCCCTGCCCCCTCCTTTATTTTTCTCTAGTGTGTTTAGTGCTCCAGCTACGTAGTTATTTGGTAAAGTACGAGCCAACCTGAGCTTCCCAACTTTTTTTTTTTACATACGTATGGCGCGCTTACAGAGCAAGGTATATCGAAAATGGTGATCTTAGCAAAGGTAATGTCACCTGTATTTATAGCGCTAATTCTCACTGCTGGACGAACGTCACCTGCAGGAAGAAAGAGTGCCGACTGAGCCGACTGACTTCCAGGGGCGAGCAGTGTCTGGACGGAAGTAACGAAGTTCAATTAAATTTATCTCGCGAAGGTCAGCATAGCAGCACAACACTGTGAGCCTTTGTTTTGCCCACTAATTTTGCGCGCCCTACCACCAGACGTTCCAGACCGGATTTCCGGTCAATGCTGCTACAGCATGGCATGCATGCACGCACCGCAGCGAGCACTTAGTTACCTGAGAAATGCGTCAAACGTCTCTGATGAGCTGCTTAATGCGCTGGGCAGCAACAAAATTGGGATGTCTGTGGCCAATGGAGCGAAACACGCAGCACGCGCTGGACAGAAAAAAACACAAGGTATTGCAACGCAGACGCAGTAGCTGAAGACCGAATGCCGCAGTTCATCGTCTAAAGAGGTCCGATAAATAATCCGAACGGCAATGATGAGTAACCAACGCTGTAGACGCACCTGTATGCACTTGTGACTATATTGCTGAAAACGGGAGTGCACGCTAAGCGTGGCAGCGACTCCACTCGATTTCGCAGGAAATAGCGTCCTGCAAGATTCCGTATGTACTGTTGCGCAAACACGCAGACCCGCATTTTGAAAACTCGAGCAAAGCAGGTGTCCCCCCTCTGACGTCACACGCGAGTGGCTCAAAGATCTGCGGGCTAATAGCGTCGAATTTACGAGCACCGCGACAAAAAAGGAAAGCAGCCGCAGGGGTTCCTGTGACTGGTTGAGGTAACCTGAGCCGATATAACGCGAGAATTCCTTTCGATCGATTGCATTAAGGCGAACGCCTTTCTAGGTTCATGGTGAAGTTTGCGTCAGCAGACCTGACCGCCGGAGTGTCCACCGAAGCGTCATCACGCCATATGAAGACAGAATAAAGACAGATTGAAGAATGAACATGATTGATTGTGACAGTTAGTGAATGATAACGTTGTAAAAGAGATTGGTAGAAGTTAATAATGACTAATAATTACTTGTAATGACTACTAATGACTCCGAAATGACCAATATGTCTAACGACGGCTTATAATGACCACAATGTATTATAAATGACTAGAAATGTCTAGTAATGAGTAGTAATGGCTAAAATGACTACCAATGACTACGAAATGACCAATATATTTAACGACGGCTTGTAATGACCCCACTTGATTACAAGTGACTAAAATGATTACTAGTGAGCAGTAATGACTAATAATGACTGAAATGACTATAAAATGACCAAAATGTCTAATGACGAATTGTAACGACTACAATTTATTATAAATGTCTAAAAATACTTAGTAATGACCAGTAATGACTAATAATGACTGAAATGACTTGTAATGACTACTGATGACTAGGATATGACCAACATGTCTAACGACGGCTTCTAATGGCCCCAATTGATTACAAATGACTAAAAATGCTTAGCAGTGAGCAGTAATGACAATAATGACTGAAATGACTTGTAATGACTAGTCATGACTACGAAATGACCAATATGCCTAACGACAACTTATAACGACGACAATTAATTATAAATGACTAAAATGCTTAGCAATGACCAGTAATGACTAATAATGACTAAATGGCTTGTAATGACTAGTAATGACTAGGATATGACCAACATGTCTAACGACGGCTTCTAATGACCCCAATTGATTACAAATGACTAAATATGCTTAGTAGTGAGCAGTAATTACTTAAAAAAAGAAGCGAAAGAGAAGATGCAAAGAGAAAGCGGCGATTGATAAGAGGAGGAAGAGTAGGCTTTCGCCGTTCGCCTCTTAAGACAGATATTAAGAGACCCTGTAGTTTTTGCTTTTTTATTATTCACCCTTCACGGCAGGCAGAGCGCAGCTCGGACCACGGAGGAAGAGCGAAGAGGAATAGCATTGGAGTGCAAACTTTACAATATATATATTCCGAACCTGTTCAGACAAATAAAATAAGTACCCTTTTACCACGCCAGTTACAGATGCATCTCATCTCCAGCACGGTTCGTATCGCTGCTACATCGCCAATGTTGCTACTGCTACGATCGAATAAATAAATTTGGCCGCAGCTACAGCCATAGCGATCACCTTAAGCAGAACTTGTCACGTGTTTTTACTCATCACCCGTCAGTGTGTTCAACTAGATACATTTCGTTCCTAAATGAGAAAATATGGCGCAGAAAACACGAGTAGCATTAATCAAGCATGGGGTCAAATTGACATTCAAATTCTTTATGTATCCATGAAAACACAATAAAAGTGTGTCCAGTACTGTTTGGACCCGTAGCCGTAGGCTAGTTATGGGTCCAAGAAATGAAATTCAATAATGCAGGCAATTCCCGTCACATGCACAATAAAAGCTTGGAAGAGCGGAGAGGAGGATACGTACATAATACAAATGACAAAACGAAGGCATAACAAGGAACAGTCGCTTCAATTCAAAAACATCGTATATGCTATATGAACGGTGCACTTAACTCATGGATGCAATCTGTCTTGGAATCTTCATATTGATAATGTTTGTTCACCTACCTTCCTCAAGCTTTGTGTCCTTAAACATGAACTTAAAACTGCTCCCTCTATTGTTAAGCTGCTCTGCTATACTGCTCTTGTGCGGCGAAGACTCTAATATGCGTGCATTATATGGGATTCTAAGCACAACATTGATTGTCTTGAACGTATTCAGAGGAAGACCGTAAAGTTTATTTTTAATAAATTTGCAACACTAGACTCGCCTTCTGATTTAATGCAAGCAAATGGCATTCCCCTATTACAGGCACGAAGGCAAACATTTAGATTACAATTTTTCTCCCAACTCTTAGAAAACAAACTAGCGCAAGATAGACCAATATATTTGGCACCCTTATCTAGCAGCCCCACCAGACACCTCAGTGAAAACGCCCTCACCCCTTATTTTGCTGGCACAGACCTATTTAAGTTTTTTTTATTTCCCGAGAACCATTAGTAAATGGAACTACCTTATAAAAGCAAGTGATCAAACTATGAAGTAACCTTTCCGAACCTGTATTATTGTTGCTCTTTGTTTTGTGTATTTCTTTTGTATTTGTATCGACCGCCCTGCTTGGACCATGAGTCCGCAGTATTGTATAAATAAATAAATAAATAAATAAATAAATAAATAAATAAATAAATAAATAAATAAATGAATAAATGAATAAATAAATAAATAAATAAATAAAATCATTCCACTCCTGTTTTTTGTCTTTATCGTAGAATGTTAAGTGATTGCATGCTACAACAGTAAAACAGAGAATGTCAGTTTTTGGGAATATATTCATGCAATGGAGCAATGAGCTTGAGCAGTATTATTACGTTTGGAGTTATCACCACTTATGACTGCAAGGTCAATTTGGTGTAGGTCATAGTCCTCAAACTGTCGGCTTGCGCGACCATTTCTTTTTTTTTTTTTAAGGAGAGTAGAACGATCGTTTCGAAAGGTAGAATGGTAGCCAGTGCCATCAGGGTACGAAACTCGCGTGTTTTTCTACGGGTATTGAACTGTAAGGGGAACTCCCGTGCTTTTTTGAATGAGCCTATAGGTGGCAAGCCCACGGTCAATTTCACATTATTCCCCTTAATGCAGCGAAGGTGACGTGTTGCAAAGAAAGAATAGAGACGTGATTCACATTGGTAACACGTAGTGCCAAACTGAATAATGTATTTAAGGCGTAAATAAGCCTTCCTAAGAAGACTTTTTCGCCTAGGAATTCTGGACTTCAGTACCTGTGCCCTTCCTTCTCGCTGGTTGGAAGCATTGCAATCGCTGTTTACAGCGGCGAACATCGTTTTGCCCACATCAGCAAAAAATGAAGTAACGGTATACGACGGTAATTGTTCTCGGAACAGTTTCTACCCGCCTACATGCACACCACGCGTCAGCGATAGTGTTTCACATTAGAAAAAAGGTAAGCATGTAGACGCGGACACAAACAGAGGGAAACGGACAACGGAAACACCGACTATTAACTGAGAGGTCGCAGAGGGGCGGAAAAGAAGGTGCACACAAAACTTAACTGCGCAAGCTCAGGAGATGCAGCTACAACCTTCAATCAGGGACAGCATGAAAATAAAGAGAAACTGTCGCGGCTTAACAGCCATCTTTCACGTAGGCCCACATGTGTCCCCAATTGACGGTTGCCATTGCCACTGTGGCGCTGCAATACTTATCCGCATTCAAGTCTTCAGTCATTTAAGTCACATCTCGACTTACTGAACTACACAGCGTCAGCAGAAAATCGCAGCCTTCATGACGTATATTTCTCATTGATTCTTAGACGTTAACATTCTCAATCTACCAGTTTTAATATTTTTTTTTCACCAATGAAATGAATAACTCTGGAGAGGTAGTGCCTACTTGCTGGGCATTGTTCTTAATTATTATTATTCCACTTTTCTTTTGTGCACAACTATGCGAATAACCCATAATTGATTTCAGTTAATCAATATGCGCGTCATAAAGGCGATAAGTTGTAAAAAAATAAGTCGGGGCCGGTGCAATGCTCTAAATCGACTGGAAATACGCCAACAAAATGACGCAAGGTTTCGCAGTTACATGCTCTCCTCGTTCTTCTTCCATTACAGTACAGCCACATGTCCACTGCAGGGGAGCTAAAACTAAGGCGCACGCTTAAGTTACGTAACACTTTGAAGTTCGAACGGTTCAGTTTGGCGAATTATTCCACGTGCAATTCATATTCTTATAATGCACACAGTGTGCAACCGCGAGCAAAAATTTCGACACCATTAGGGACGAAAAAATGATTACGTAGACCCAACGCACATGTTTGAATCTATGGGAAGCGAAGCTTTAGTAAAGCGGTTAAATAAGTGATTTGCATCTATCGGCCATCAGTACAATTGAGTTTACTTTCATCATATGCAACGTGTAATCTCGTGGAATGTGCACCACAAAGCTCACAACTTTGTCATAGTCATGAAATGTGTATGCTTAAGCACTGTATCGTTCACAGGCTATATCGAAATACAGTCTCAATCAGGCGGATGCACGCTGCAAGACGTCTGCGCAGAAATGTCTACGAGGACGAAGGCTATGCATGGCTCTTGTCGAGGGAAGCCTGGGGATGACAAGTGCGTGAACAGAAAAGTACGACACGTATGAAACATCATTTCGGGTTTCTGACAATGCGAGAACTCAGGAGAATTGGTCAAGGACGGGCACACGCACACAGTGGCACATACTGAGCGGCAAAATTACAGCGAATAAAGTAAATTGAAGAATCAATTAATCACAATTCGCCATTTCATTAAGGTTCATTCCGTCGGTTTGATCTGACACACTGGAATGCGGCCACCACTTCTGGCAATCGAACTCTCGAACTCGAGCTAAGAAGGGAACCGCCACTCTTAGACGTCAAGGGGCAGCGTAACCGACAGGGCAATTGGTGCGCGAAGCCTGTCCTTATACTTAGAATAAACCACTTCCGTGATCTTGTCGAAATGTGTTTAGGAATGATTCATGGCCTTCTGAAGTACAGCACGAGGTAATAGCTTCAACTGCCTGCCACGTTCGCAGAATTTCGATAGTGCATTAATACGAAAACGCTCGTGCACACTTTTATGTGTGCGATTTGGACAAACTCAGGCGGTCAAGCTTCAGCCAGACCCACCCGCTAAAGTTTCACACGGATGCCCATAGCCTACATCAATAAGCTCAATAAACCACACAATTATCCTTCGTTCTTGTCTTTTTGTTATTTTAGTGCAAAGGAGCGTTCAAATGAACACGTGTTACATTTGCCCTGCATCACTGTCTGTCAATTATTGCACCATTTTCGCCACTCACACGCCTTATTCATACGCTAATTCAATGCAAATCAAATCGGTCCTCGTTAGATGTACAACGCTTCGTCATTCTTGCTGAGATACTGATATTTACTTCATTTGCGCTATTCACCTGAAAAAAAGATACAGACTGCCGATTAACTTAAACCTTACTTCACGCTTTCACGTGAGCGCGACGTCCAAGATATGTGTATATACAGCTAGAAAGAAAGTATGATTCAGAGCACGTTAAGCGAACTTCCATATTCTGACACAACATTGCATTTAGTTTCTGAACGCACCCCATTCACTTCCTTTTCTGCACAGACTGGCACGTATAATGTGACGTCCCGATCGGGGGTAAAATAACTTTCGTAAAAGGCTGCCCCATATTCTCTGTACGACATTCCCGAGGAAACGCGGAACGAGGACGGCCGCATTAATGAAGTGTTTGCCGATCAACAGGCAAAGAATATAGCAATGAGGACACCGTCATAAAATGGTGACATATAGAATGGAAGAAGGGATTAGGAACCTTGTTCAAAAAGTGTTATGAGTGGGTGCGTGATCGGCACTCCGGGACGCGTTGGATGGCTTTGATTACCACTGATGAAGAACACACATGCGGAACGCATTACAGGTAGACATATTTGTATTCTATTATGTTCAAAAGCAGCCCCCCCCCCTCCCCGCCCAGGCGCAGCCAGGCTAGTCACATGCATGACGTCTTTGGATAGAGGGCACTTGCTGCTACTGTATATAGCCTGTATATAACAAAATGCACACTATAATTTTTTTTGAGCTCGCATAAGTGATGGATAGTTCAAAGCAGGTAAAACATGAATCTGGCGCGCTTGAGATCGATTTGGGAAGAGCTTTAAACGATGTCAATCTACTCTGCAAAAAACACCATTCCATACTCGTATTCATAAAAATATCCAGAGCGATGCCAGTCGCATGCGTGCAAGGATCACGTGCGAGTAAAAGACGAAGCGCCCTTCGGCGTTCGATGCTGCACGAGACGCTCCACGAGACGCTGCACGAGAGCAACCAGCCAACCAAGCGAGTACCTCGAAGACGATGGCCCCTTCAGTCGCTCAGGAGTCCTTCACGCGTTCCAGGAAGCAAATGCACCCTCACGCAAGACGTCAACGGCGCATTGACCGGGTCCGCCGTCCAGCGTCAGTCCGCATCCGACGTGGTGATGGCTGGGCTACGCAGAGGGCATCGACCAACCAGTTATCCCTCCGGCTGCCTGGGCGCCACAAGGACTGCAGCAGGTCTCCTGGCCACGTCTTCCAGCTCAAGTGCCACCATGACGCCATGTCGGGCTGCACTCTGGGATCAGCAGGAGCAGCAGGTGGCAGCTCCAGCATCCTACCGTGCTTCTGGCTCGACGCCATGTCGTGCTGCACTCTGGGATCAGCAGGAACAGCAGGTGGCAGCTCCAGCATCCTACCGTGCTTCTGGCTCGACGCCATGTCGGGCTGCACTCTGGGATCAGCAGGAGCAGCAGGTGGCAGCTCCAGCATCCCACCGTGCTTCTGGCTCGACGCCATGTCGGGCTGCACTCTGGGATCAGCAGGAGCAGCAGGTGGCAGCTCCAGCATCCTACCGTGCTTCTGGCTCGACGCCATGTCGGGCTGCACTCTGGGATCAGCAGGAGCAGCAGGTGGCAGCTCCAGCATCCTACCGTGCTTCTGGCTCGACGCCATGTCGGGCTGCACTCTGGGATCAGCAGGAGCAGCAGGTGGCAGCTCCAGCATCCTACCGTGCTTCTGGCTTGACGTCATGTGGGGCTGCACTATGGTATCAGCAGGAGCAGCAGGTGGCAGCTCCAGCATCCTACCGTGCTTCTGGCTCGACGTCATGTCGGGCTGCACTCTGGGATCAGCAGGAGCAGCAGGTGGCAGCTCCAGCATCCTACCGTGCTTCTGGCTCGACGCCATGTCGGGCTGCACTCTGGGATCAGCAGGAGCAGCAGGTGGCAGCTCCAGCATCCTACCGTGCTTCTGGCTCGACGCCATGTCGGGCTGCACTTTGGGATCAGCAGGAGCAGCAGGTGGCAGCTCCAGCATCCTACCGTGCTTCTGGCTCGACGCCATGTCGGGCTGCACTCTGGGATCAGCAGGAGCAGCAGGTGGCAGCTCCAGCATCCTACCGTGCTTCTGGCTCGACGTCATGTCGGGCTGCACTCCGGGATCAGCAGGAGCAGCAGGTGGCAGCTCCAGCATCCTACCGTGCTTCTGGCTCGACGCCATGTCGGGCTGCACTCTGGGATCAGCAGGAGCAGCAGGTGGCAGCTCCAGCATCCTACCGTGCTTCTGGCTCGACGCCATGTCGGGCTGCACTCTGGGATCAGCAGGAGCAGCAGGTGGCAGCTCCAGCATCCTACCGTGCTTCTGGCTCGACGCCATGTCGGGCTGCACTCTGGGATCAGCAGGAGCAGCAGGTGGCAGCTCCAGCATCCTACCGTGCTTCTGGCTCGACGCCATGTCGGGCTGCACTCTGGGATCAGCAGCAGCACCTGGCAACTCCAGCATCGTACCGTGCTTCTGGCTCCGGTAGGAAAGGCTGCGCTCCTGCAGAGCCCTGGCAAGGGATGTTTATTCATTCGCGGTGAGTGTATGTAGCTGCGCTGCCGTTAAGTTTAGTTGATAGGCGCAGATAGGGCAGCGGGATATCTTTATATTGAATCTAAGATGCGCCATGCAGATTTTCTACCCTTCAACTGTTTCGGAAAGCGCTTCACAGTATTCATGAGAAAAAATGAAACCGTCACCCCATGTGCTTGCCTATTCATTTTAGTCTTAAAGTTGGTTTCTGCGGGTATAGAATGCTGAGTACGTATCTATAACTGTCATTTACACGGTTTTACATATATTAAACCACAAGAAACGTATAATCACAGAAGTTTATTTGTGTGCAGCCTATCTACCCATCTTTTGTACATATATTTTGTCCACGCAGTGACCGTGGTTCAACATTTTGAAGAAAAACTGAATAACAGTAGCAACTAAGAGGCGGCGAGCTAATAAGCAGTCAGGGTAGCCAAGTGGCTATGCGCCGCTCTTCAGAGGTCGAGGTCCAGGGATTGGTCTTAGACAGGGGGGAGGCAAATTCCGATAGGGTGGAATACAAAAACGCTCGTGCAAGATACATTCGGTGCACCGTAAAGAATCGCGAGTGCTAAAATAAATGCCGGAGTGGTGTGACTCATCACTGGATCGTAGTTCTGGCACGTAAAACAACGCAAAAATGTTTGTGCATTAAACTGGATCATATAGATGAACGACAAAATTTTATGCAAACGGCTTTTTCATTAGGCATTTTATGTGGGCGTCCGCAACCACACACGTATGTAGCTCGCGAGGTCGCGCGTACGCAGCGAAGCACTCGCGCATGAAGCGGCTATAGTTGGCCGGACGCAAAAGTTGAGAAGGAGATTGCTCACTTGCACGCGCAGGAGCTGGTAGTGAGCTACTCAGCGCCGCTATATGCCAGCTTCTGAAACTGTGTAACCAATATCAGCCGCCACGAAGTCAAACCACAAGCCGGAGTCAGGTCTTCGGCCAGAGCAATATCCAAAAGTGCGCTCTCGTGGACACGCGAGAACACGCGAGAACGTCCCGCAAGGCCGCACAGCCCGCAGCGGGCGCTACGCCCAGCTTAAAAAAAAAATAAAAATAAAAACTGCGGGCGCACGCAAGGGACCGTGCGTGCGCCTGCGTATTGCGCATGCGCATTGTCGCCTCCACTGGTTCCCTGCGTACGCAGAGCTGTTGCGGATGCCCAAATAAAACTGCCTATGTGTGGTTGCGCAATCTGCCTAAATAATATGCAAGCTGAATTTTCTTTGCTATTCTATCACGTGCTCCTCAGGCCACTAAACGCAATTAGACAGGCAGTGATTGGCCAATAGCCAAAGACTAGCGCGCACACATCTCTACGCCATGTCATCTGTAAATTACAAAGTGCGGCGAGCACGTTGCTGTAGTTTTGTCTCGACGGTTCTATACTCTTAAACTCACATAGATGTACGCTGCGAGAATTTTCCACACAATCCGTTAATGATTGCACATTCACAAGTCATTCTGCCAAGTACCGGGAATAGCATTGTTTTTTTAGAAGTCGCAATTTCCGTATGATCGAAATATATTTTAACTATGCGTGTAATTTGAGATAACTCAGCCTATGAGTTTGAGGAAACTTAAAGAAACAAGGCCACACACAAACAGAAAAGAGAGCTCACCTCATGGATCGATGAGCATTACGAGCCACTTCCACTCCAGTTGTGTTCCACCTGTAAACATGATATCAGGTTTTCACCTTTCAGCAGCAGCAGTAAACTATAAAACTTTGATATTGCGATAGATAATAGAGCCTGAAATGAGCACAAAATTTGCGTGGTCGCGCTTTTCTCTAGCACAGTGATGTTATAAATCTTCCACGCATGTATGCAAATTGTGTTCAGATTAGTTTAAGACGGCTGCTTGCGGTGAGAACGCGTGCGTCTGTGCGAGAGAGAGAGAGAGAGAGAGAGAGAGCGAGCGCAATATACCTAAAAAATCGGGATGTCTGTTTCTGATGCTCAGTGACCCCTTCAGTCGATCACCAGTGAGGCCTTCCGCTATCTGGTCGTTCAGCATGCGAATATTTAGCCCCTACACATTGAGCAGAAAGCCCACAGCCAACCGTCTTTGACAATGTCAGTTTTTTTAGCACAGAATCGGGACACTTAATTAGCAAGGAATCGGAGTACAACGTGACATACAATGTTGCCAGTTGTTCCACTTCACAATGCGAGGCTAGCTGGAGCTTGGAGGAAGGGTTGCCGAACTGCCGTTCGCGACCCCCGTGCCTTGTGTTGCTCGCGAGAGGAAGACAAGGTTTGCTTGCGAGAAAAATATCATCATCATCAGCCGATTTTATGTCCACTGCAAGACGAAGGCCTCTTCCCGCGACCTCCAGTTACCCCTGTCCTGCGCCAGCCGATTCCAACTAGCATCCGCAAATTTCCTAATTTCACCTAGTCTTCTGCCGTCCTCTACTGCGCTTCCCTTCTCTTGGTACCCATTCTTTCACCCTAATGGTCCAACGGTTATGTACGCATTACATGACCTACCCAGCGCCATTTTTTTCTTTTCATGTCAATTAGGATGTTGTCTATACCCGTTTGCTCTCTGATCCAAACCGCTCTCTTTCTGTCTCTTAAAGTTATGCCTAGCATTCTTCGTTTCATCGCTCTTTCATGCGAAAGAAATATAAAGATATATTAGTTAGCTTGGGATTATTAGAATGCCACCAGCCTGTGTATTTCCACATTCGTAATCGTCTTTCGTAAACTTTGGTGCAGGCTTCTTCCTTGTCATGTGCGTCGGCCAACAATGCAGCAACGCCTTCGTTGTCACAGACTTCACCCTTGTCATCTACGTGGGACAGCTTCGGAGCAGTGGAAGAGTTGACTCCGCTGAAACGCATTACTGATGGAAGAATGACCAACGGTTAAAAGAAGCCGTTCCAGTCCAGAGAGTTATAGCCTTGCGCCGTCTATATAGTTTTCATCCAGAAGTATTCGGAGGCGGCCTGCAGTGGCGTGGTACAAGCACTCACGGTATGTATTGCAAGCAGCAAGATGAGGACGGTGGCAAGGATTGGCGTCTCCTGTTCGTCTCCTGGCGTCTCATGTTCTGCTATCAGGAGGAAGATACGGCGGAAGTGGTGCTCCTACCCAAGCCTGCCTTCCGCACTCCGCAGCATGCTCCACATACTCGTGGCCTACGTGGGCGACGTCGGCTCAGCCGTTTGGGCACCTCCTCCTTCTTCCGCCCCGCATTCCTCCAGATGGCTGTGGTGGCATCATTGTTATTTTGTCGATGCTTTCGCTCTCCTGGGCGGATATATTTTGAGAGTGGCGCATAGATTATTCTTTAAAATATTCTTGTGCGAATAAAATTGTGCTTTTGATATATTTTTTATTAACGGAGCTATTTATTGTGTAATGTCATTTGACCTAATTTTCTCGTTGTGTGAAGAGATGTAATAATGACCTGCTGTCTTGCCCCCAGAACCACGAGCCCCTCAAAAAACAAGAACTACTGAAGCGACTCCCCTGGGCACCTCGGTCATGTGCAGAACCTTTCCTCCTTAAAGGAGTACTGACACAAAAAAATCCACGTGGTTTTTTCTGCTTTAATAAGTAGTTAATGACCCAGTAATCACGGCACGAGACCTCATTTACTTCAGAGCGCGACAGGTGATTATTTGCAGTCTTTTTTTGTAGCGACCAGTCCAAGTTTCGGTTTCAGAGAACAACGAGACGGCCAAACGGGAGTGTAAACAAAGTGGCCACGTGTTCGCAAAAAGTCATGACGTCTGCTCTGGCGCGCAGCCAGCGTGCGGCGCGCCGGCGCGCAAACTTCGTTTTGCTAGTCGTCTGCTACGACTGCACGTGGTTTGCCATGTCCTCGCCATCATCTTCGTCGTCGTCCTCGTTTTCGTCGTCCAGCGGCGACGATTTCCTGCATGTGGGAGTCGCGAACACGGTCCACTTCTGCTAGTGAAGGGTATCGTGGGGAAAACAATGCATAGTTATACCCAACCCTGAATATGTTCCGCAGAAGTCAACGCAGCAGTATGTACGCGGCATGGTGCTGTACTCGCAATTGGTGCGTGGTCAGTGCAGCGCAGTCAAGCTGATGGTGTGGGAAATATCCCGACGGACACGACAAAAACTGCAGTTGCAGCGACACGGAGAGCGTCCCACTACAACAGCTAGAACAAGCAACAACAGAGGGGAAGAGCACGCGTAAGCCGCATGGCAGCCAACGAAAATTCGTGACGTAGCCACATGACGTAGCGTTTTCTTGGCTATTTACAATCCCGGGTGATGTCAATGTCGCGAGGCGCTCTGTTTTGCGGTTGGCTGCGCGCACGTACCTTAAAATTGATTTTAAATATGTTCTAAGCGATATTCGCCGCTGATATTTTATAGACGATGTGTGTGTGACCAACTAAATCGATCTCACAAGTTATCTCGACTTCAAATTTTTGTGTCAGTACTCCTTTAAGGTTGTCACAGCATTTATAACACACGGTGGATTGTCAATCTCAATTAAAAGGGAGTCTTTTGCAGTCATGACTGGGAAAAAAATTTCTTACTTGCGCCGAGCTCGTTTAACTCACATTAAAAGGCGCATATCTAGGTGGATTCATTTCCTTGAACTTGAATAAAAATCGTGAATTGTGAATTGAATGAAATTGTGGTCCCTCAGAAGGCGTGCTGCATCCTATGCAATGCCTATTCATTTATATTGTAAACACATCTCCTGTTCTAATACAGTTTTGACTTACAATTGAGTGGGACGGACACTTAAATGTAGGCGTTTTACGTGAGAAAAATGCAATATGATTGACACAATAACGGGGGGGGTGGGGGTGGAAGGGGACACCTAGTGGAACATAAGGCGCGATGCACTTTGGTATACGCCGCGTCAGGTCGCAAGAGGATGTAGTTGCGTCTGGAAGGCTTTCGTCAAGGATGTTAACCTTGACGCCAAAGGTAACTTTGATGCTTTTGTTCGGAAAGAACTCGCCGGGCTTGGAATCGTCAGCAAAGAACAAAGAACGATGTTCATGCCGGTAGCAGAGGTGCATGCGAGTCTGGCAGTGGAAAGTTTACCGAGTTGCTGCCAAGAAGGAAACGGAGAGACTGCACAATGGACAGAAAACGCATTTGTTCCACATTATGAAGGTATTCGCGCGAATACTCATCACAGGCCCGTGCAGGTATTCATGAAGGAACCCGCGGCGTATTGGACCCCAAGTACTACCTCCAAGTACTGGTGGACTGAGCCCGTACAGGAAAGCTTTATCTACCTCGGAGTAGGTCGTAGAGGAAGGTTTCGCAGCGCAAGTACTAAAGTTTATGCTTGTGTGAAGCGCGACTCTTGTCCCCGAAATGTTAAATTATAACTTCGGTGGTGTTTAAATGCAAAATGACTATCTTATTGTGAGGCACGCCGTAATGGAGCATTCTGGATTCATTTCTCGTCGCGTTGGCTTCTCTAATGGGCCCCTAAATCAAAGTACACGAGCATATTCGAGTTTTGTTACAGTAGAAATACGGCCACTGCGGCTGGAGCTGAACCCACCAGCACGAACTTAGCTGAGCAGCGTCACAGCCACTGCGCTATCGCGGCGGGTCCTTGGGCTTCTGGCTCGAAACGCGTTGCGAATATGAATTACAAGAAACAACCTTTTCTGCCCATTTTTTTTTTACATTTACCTAAACAAAAAATAAAAAATAATCTACAAAGCTATCACAAAGCATTGAAAATTAAAGAAAAAACATCAGTTCGATCAGTGTATCTCCGTCCGTCTATCGAGTACAGTTGGAGCTTGTTATGTTACTATCCCTGCCCTATACTTATCAAAAGTACGTGGCCTTGAAGAAATAATAAAAATAGTGAGATTCAGTTCCGACAAACTCGAAGACCCCAACTTGACATTCTAGTTAGAGATATTGCGTCAATAATAAATACACGTAGAGCAGGAGACCTTTCAAAGCTGAATAATATATGCCCTCAAAATACTGCTATTTCTCTTTTTTCCCATATAACACAGGCTCGACACGTTCGCAACAATATTAGATATACCGTACACCATACATGTTGACTAAGGGACACACTAACAGCGGGACTCGGGTTATTGCTACATTTTTTTTATTTACTTCTTTGTTCATTCTCCAATTGGTACATGACCGACTGTTACCTAAGCTTCACTGTTACCGCGCGCCAGTGTTGATTGTGGAAGAACGTCATCACCATTACCAATGCACAGAAGCGCTGATGGGCAAGCTCTACTTTGATTATGGCTATCGGAGCACCAAAAGGTACCAGACCGGCTCTACAACACAGGACGACCGCTTACTCCATATGCCCGCATAATTTATTAGAAACATGCCATGAACATTTTTTTTTTAGTGTCGCCAGCACATCGCTGAGAGTATCAAAACGACTTCGCGGTCTTATGTATCCGCAATTGTAGATTCTGCAGAGATCCCTCGAAAGTTTTGTGAGCGTAAGTGTTTTGATGAAAGTAATTCAAATGGGGTTACTGGGAACGGGAAGCGTTACGAAGAGATCAGAGGCAGAAACGGTGCAAGCAAGCACCTCTGCACGCTTTCGTTCAACCTGCCGGTTTCACCTGTCGAAGAAACAAAGGTGGCACGAGAGGTGACATGAGGAACGGTTCCTCAGCAATTTCAACAATTAGTTTTTTTTCGAACACGCCAATGACGCTTTACAAAGGCTGGTGTATTAAATTATTCATTTAATCCTCATTGGGATTCCGCCCCAGCGAAAGGAAATCTAACACGCGTTCTCGAGCTAGGAACCTCGCACGGAGACATCAAGTGGGGTGTACGGGAATGTCGAACAACTGTTCAAACTCTGTCATTCTATCGAATGCAAATTATCTCCGTAATTTTGCGGAAATGTTGGTTCGAATAACCTGTCCACGCTGCTCAATGGTTCTGGCCTTTTCAGGCTTAGCCGTTCTGCAGCGGACACATACCTATAAGGTCCGTGCATTCACGTTTATCATGCATCTTTCTTCAGGTATGTGAAGGAATGCCAGATGTTCAAAGGTATAATCTGGAGCCCTTTTTCTGCGCTGTCACGGGTAGACATAGTTAACTGTAGGAGCTGAGCTAGCGTAGCTTCTTAAGTTTGCTGCGATACCTTTGTTGCCGTTGAGGCTTAATTGTGCTTCTTGAACGAAAAATCGTCCGAAGCGATGAGAGACGGCTCGACATCACTTTTGCCGGGCACGCCTCTTCGCACTTTGGCAAACAGTGATATTTGTGAAAGGCTCCCCACGTCGACGTGTAGATGTCCGGTTCCTGGGTCTCCAACAGCGAACCCTTGCACTCCGACAACGATTACATCGTCGTGGAGGTCAAGCGATTCAAGAGGAAGTGCCGCAGGACAACTAAGGACGTGGGTGAGCATGGCCCCAAAGGACCGCCTACTCGCAAGTTACAATCTTGCGTTTGTGCCTCTCGACGCCTCGAAGAATTCCGTAGATTCTCAAGACCTACCTTGGTTAATGTGGCTCCAAAAGGAATTAATGTGGTGCGTTTCAACGCTAAGAATAACGCAAGCGTTATTTACGATCTCGTGATTGACATCACCGATGAAGAATTCCAAGGGCTTCTGTCTTCAACAGTGAAGGTCATCGACGAGCTTCAAGCTTCTTTTCGAGGGAAACACGATACCAGATGACGTCAAGATAGGCTACGTGAGACACTCGGTGCGTCCTTACGCGCCCCAACTACTGCGATGTCGCAAGTCCCAAAACTAGGCCATGCCAGCGCTTCTCTGCACAGGCCAGACGACATGACTTCGTTATGCAGGAAGCCACGACATGTGTTTATGCACGGTAAAAACTGAACTGCTTGAACTACAACTGACCACACGAGGCTAATTTCGAGGATTGTCGCCAATGGAAAAACAAGATAAAAATTATGCAGATCCCACGCACTGTGGGAATCCATGTAAGCGAAGCTTTCCGTGGTAGATGCTTTGATCGACGATATTTAGCGGTGATTTTGACGGCTAAAGCTTAATTCCTTCAACGTTAAGGCTAACACGAGAGTGGTGAGTTGATGTTAAATGTTACCTTGCGTGCACCACTGCTGTTTGTCTGCGTAGTACACGGAACACACAGGGAGAGGTGTTTGCTTGAGGCGTTGTGGTGCACCATGTTTTATAACCTCTGAGAGGGTTGAACGTTGTCATTTTCTCAAGTGGCACATCGCATTGCGGCAGAAGTATTAAACTTGAATTGGATTATGGGGCTGTACATGCCAGAACCACACTCGGATTATGAGGCAAGCCGTACTGGCGGCCTCCGGATTAATTTCGACAGCGCGATGTTCTTTAACGTGTCCCAAAATCTAAATGCACGTGCGTTTTCTATTTCGCCTCCGTCGAAATGCGGCTGGCGCGACTGGGATCAAATCCACGACCTCTAACAATGCCATAGCCGCAAAGCTAACGTGGCGGGCACAGAAGTGTTAATTTGACGTTCTACCGCTTCCGTAGTGTCTCCTGGACCCTGCGGTGCGCTTTAAGTAATGCGGCTCTGCTTTTGCACGCCCTGCGTAAGTTGTCCACTTGACATATTTGCATGGAGTTTATTTTTCAGAAATAGCAGCAACGTACTGTGCCGTAGCTTGAACTTAAGCTTATCCTGTGTCCCGGCAGCAGCTGTCGTATAGTAGTGGGGTTTCCTTGCCTTCTCACGTCACCTCCCCCCCTCTCTTGCATGAAAACTGCCTCTTCTCCCCCCTCTCCTTCTTCTCCTCTCTACAGTTCTATCTGCGTCCCCTCTGGCCTCGCACGTTAGTAGGAAGAGAAGCACTGAAGTTAAAAGCGTGAGAGTATGGGCGAGTTGGTATGTGATGACTTTTTTATGCTTGTAGCGCAGCTCAGAACGAGCAAAAGGGAAGGTGGAAAGGGTAACCCTTTCCACCTTGCCTTTTGCTCGTTCTGAGCTCCGCCACGCGCCTAAAAAAGCACTGCAGTGTCTGCAACGGATCTGAGGGGAGTCACGGATAATTACAGCTGCCTAGCGGCTATAGTGACGACAGCTAGGGAGCTCCAGAGGGTAACATGATCATGGATTCTAGCGCGAAGTGACACGGACAGAGACTAGAAGCAGACAGGACGAGCACTAACTCTAAGCTGAATTTTTATTGAAACTAAGAACATATATACGATAGGGGATTGCAAATGTCGCAGCATATGAACATGACAAGGAATAAAGACATCAGTTAAACATATCAAGAGGTAGGGAAGCAAAAAAGCAAACAACAAGAAATACGCTATGTTGAGATAAACACACGTGCTGCGAAGATACTGAAATTCGCATTCTAAGTGATTGTGTTCTTTCAGTCTAATATTAATACACCTGCCGCTCTGTCCTATGCAAGTTTTCCCGCACAATAAGCGGAATCTGATAAACTATAGCAGTGCTACAAGGCACAAAAGGGGTCATATGTCCAACGCCGCAATCATATTTTTCTTTTTTTGCTACTGTATTCAAGTTTCCTATTTATTATAGACGACGAGCAAAACGAGAACAAGGTGAAAGCAGGTGCCAGCGTTTCGACAAGTGGGCTTGTCTTCTTGAAGGCGACATATGCTTTCCTCACCACAGAATATATAGGTGAGGTTCTTCTAAAGGGGAGAGCATGTAAGGCGGGTGGGTGCGGCAATGAGTGAAGATGTGTCAGCGTGTCGAATTGAGCATAAAGGAGCGCTGTGCACAAGGCCAGTGACATTGGCCTTGTGCATAGCGCTTCTTTATTCTGAATTCGACACGCTAACGCACCTTCGCTCGTTACCGCACCCACCCGCCTTACACCCTCTCCCCTTTAGAAGAACCCCACCTCTATATACTGTGGCGAGGAAAGCATATGTCGCCTTGAAGAAGACAAGTCCACTTGTCGAAACGTTGGATCTTGCTTTCACCTTGTTTTCGTTTTGCTCATCGTCTCGAATTTCCATCTCCCGCTTTTCCCGTGTTTTCCGTATTTATCATAGGGCACGTGATAGACGATTTGCGGGAGGCCGAGAATAGAGTATTGACGTCATATTTACGTCAAATTGTGGTCAAAGATTAGGAGAGACTTGCGTTAGCCACGCATCATTGTCTCTGTTAGAATGCTAATTTCAGTATCTTCAGAGCCCGTGTGTTATTCTGAAGCCGTGTCTTTTTGTTGTTTGCTTTGTTGCTTCCTTACCTCTTGATATGTATAACTTATGCCTTTAGACCTTGTCATGCTCATATGCTGCGGTATTTGCAATCACCTATATATATGTTGGTAGTTTCAATAAAAATGTAGTTGAGAGTCTGCGCTCGCACTGTCCGCTTCTAGTCTTTGTCCGTGTCCACTTCGCGCTACAATCCAAGATCATGTTACCGTACCAACTCGCCCAACATTCTATCCTTTTAGCTCCAGAGGGTATTGTGCCCATCCGACGCGGTTTGGTGAAAACGAGTTTGTTCCGTCGCCTTCTTTCTCTTACTAGCACCTGTCATCTACATACACACTCTGAACCACCTCCCGACGCGGTGTGCGCGACAGCAGCAGCCACAGCAGCCCACCGCAGCAGCTGTGGGAAAGTCGGAGGAAGAGTCAAAGAAAGCTTCGCTTTAAATAATTATTGAAAAATATTGTTTCTATTATATAAATATAAAATATTGGTTGAATATTAAAATATTGAACCAAACAAGCAAAAGAAGTATATCACCCAAAGGGGCGGCAGCGTCAGTGCAGCACCGGATGAGACTATCGCGTCGTCGACATGAACAAGCTGTCGGTCCAACCGAGATCTCCCTGGCTCCCATCCCGCAGTTCCAGCGGAAGGTATTTGAATTCCGCATCGGTGGGCCTCTCCGAGCCACATTGCTTCAAGCGAGCAGCACAGGCCTCGAATCGAACGTGTGGCCACCCCTGCCTCCACGCACAGGGGCCTTGGACTGTGAGCGCCAGGAACGGCAGTGCAACGAAAAATCACCATCGGGCTCTCTCATTAGTGTCATGCTGCGACAAATAATCAACACCCTGTAGCTGCTACGTACTGTCTTGTGCTGCAAAAATTATGCAAGCTATAGACATTCTCGTAAGTACACTACAGTAACCTCTGCCTCTGTCCACGAAGGTGTCTGGGCTGTGCAGGAAGAGCATGCTGTGCATCTCATCATCATCATCTTCAGCACCACAACCAGTTTCCTTCCACTTCACATTCTACCTCCGTCATTCCGACAAATCCCTTCACCAGCGTGGAATATCAGGTTAGAGGCACGTCATTCACGCCTAGCTCTCCATCTTTCTGCAAATGAAAATTGCCCCTTTCTATCTCTCTAGTCAAATGTGTAGCATCGGGACGTTCAACTACACATGTATATATTATTTATGGGGAAGTAAACGTATTCAACCCTTTCTTGCTTCTCTATTTGTCACCTCAACAATTATCACGAAAGTCTGACGCCAACGTTCCAGCATGAAAGGCGCCATTGAATGTCTCTCCGGTGCTCAGTGCTAATAGTTTACTAGGATAATGCGATAGTTTTAATGCTAATCACATTAACGTAGATATTTATCGTTTTTCAATATGTGCCCACCCCTCATGTAATGTCCTTTTAAGTACCTTCGTGGTATACCAAATAAATAAATAAATAAATAAATAAATAAATAAATAAATAAATAAATTGTTGTAAGAAATATGGGCGCCAGCAGAAGACGAAGGAGGAAGAGGGTGGTTGTTGTTTATGGCTATATTTAATTTCTTTAGGTTAACTTATTTTATCAAAATTCTTAACAATACTTTCATTACACTTCGAAATTACAGTTCTATAGCCACACGCTATACTATTCAAATCTAGTTTTGCTTTACTTCTAAGCATGCGGAAAACCGCTTGGTTCTTGGTCAACCCCCCATGGGGGGTATGCCACACTGTTTAGGATGCAGGACAAGACAAGACGGTCCTCGTTTATGGATACAATTCTTTTGTATCACCTGTTAGGAATGGCCGTACGGGGTGACAACGTGCCAGCTATTTCAGCCCGCTGCACGTGTTCCTATCCAACCGGACGGGGCGCACTTCAGGGAACTGCGAATAAACCGGCAGCCACGTGGCGCGGGGTCAGACCAGTCAATGTGGTACCCGGCCGCGCCACCCGGGACGGAACGGAGTTCTACGAAGCCCCTCTGACGTCGGCTCCGGACCTTCACACCTGTGTGTGTGTGTGCGGCACGTGTATGACAGCCCTCATCCTCCAAAAGGGCTGGTCTACGGTGACGTCGAACGATGACTGGACGAACGTTTCCGTCCGCTTGGAATCAAGGGGGGACCAAGTGCTTATAAGCAGCGTTTGCCGGCTGCTAGTCGTGTACTCGTTGTGTGCTCGGTGTCGTGCTCGAGATGTACTCGTGAGCTGAGTGCTCGTAAGCTGTTTGCTGTATGTTAGTCTTGTGGACTCCATATGGTAGTCACGCTAGACTGTCGATATATGTCTTGTCTAAGATGTAAATAATGTAAATAAATCCTGTTCACCGAGTTCCTCTCTACGACCTTCAACTCCTTCAAATGGTGGCAGCGGCGAGATCGTCCGACGAATCTAATGCGCCCCGACGCTTCCGAATCTACGACTCTATCCGAAACCGCCACTTATGCCGCAGAATGTCGTCAGATCGCTCGCCCACTTACCGCGCAAAATCGGGCCAGCTAGAAACATGGCCGTGACACAAGCTTGACTTTTCCTTCGTATTCACCTGGAACGCTGGTATGGCTCCGCGTTCCTTCCTCTACTCCTGGCCTTTCTGCAAAGTTCAGCTCAAAGTATGACGGCCCTTATCGGGTTCCACAACAGACGTCCCCAGTCAACTACGTCAATGAGCATATTTAGGCATCTGCGGACCAATGGCGTCGCGGACGCGAAACTGTTCATGTCGACCGACTGAAGCCGCACTACGAGCCACCAGTGCTTGCTGTTCCGTAGGTCGCCAGGACGGCTCCTTTTTCGGCGGGGGGTGATTGTAGTGAGAAATATGGGCCCCAGCAGAAGACGAAGAGGAAGAAGAGGGTTGCTGTTGTTGGTGCTCGCGCTGGCCCCGCTCGGCCGTTCTCTCTTTCTGCGCATTCATATAAAACGCCGAGCGCATCTAGCCTTAAACACTTACTATCGAAATAAATAAATAAATAAATAAATAAATAAATAAATAAATAAATAAATAAATAAACAAATAAATAAATAAATAAATAAATAGGCTCTGCCGTATTTCTTCATTGTTTGTTTTTCTGTTTAGGATAATTCGAAGCAAGTAAAGCGTGAAAGCGGTGCACTTGAGATGCACTAGTAAAAATTTTAATATGATGTCAATCTACACTGTAAGTAGCATTGCCTTTCTGAAATGGCAGCGACCTCACTGTCTGATTACCGAGACCTCTTGCGCACGGTCGTACTACGTCGGCATCAGAGGCGGAGACAATGATTGAATTCTGCCACGTATTACGTTCCCTGTATCTCCTCTCCTTTACTTCTGGCTTTCTTCTTGATTAGCTTTCTTGTACAGCTTCGTTTTTGCTTCCTCACGAATGAAACCTAAGCAGAAAAGCTTCTCAATTCAATGACAAAAAACGCCACAATGATTGTCGATGGAATACATTTCCTTCTGCTGCGGCGCGCAAACGTAAAAATATGAACATCGTTCCGAAAACCCGGCCGCCATATATCAATTGAGTCCGCGGAAGTGCCATGTTTCCACAAGTTAAGTGTCTGTACAACTGTCGTACCTTTGCGAGGATGTTGGTGACAATAAACGCATTCCATACTCGATTTCATAAAAATATCCAGAGCGATGCCCATCGCATGCATGCAAGGATCACGTGCGAGTAAAAGACGAAGCGCCCTTGTGCGTTCGACGCTGCACGAGACGCTACACGAGAGCAACCAGCCAACCGAGCGAGCAACTCGGAGACGATGGCCCCTTCAGCCGCTCTGAGGTCCTTCACGCGTTCCCGGATGCGAAGGCACCCTCACGCAAGACGTCAACGGCGCATTGACCGGGTACGATGTCCGGTTTCACTCTTCATCCGACGTCGCGCAGACTGGGCTACGCAGCGGGCTTCGACCGACCACTTATCCCTCCGGCTGCCCGGGCGCCGCAAGGACTGCAGCAGGTCCCCTGGCCACGTCTTCCAGCGCAAGTGCCACCATGACGCCATGTCGGGCTGCACTCTGGGACCCGCAGCAGCAGCACCTGGCAACTGCAGCATCTTACCGTGCTTCTGGCTCCGGCGCGAAAGGCTGCGCTGCTGCCGAGTGATGGCAAGTTCCGTTTCTTCATTCGCTGTCAGTGGTAATAGCTGTCCTGTCGTCAAGATTATTTGCTAGGCGCCGATAGTACAGTGCGTCACGTGATACATCTAGATTGAATTTACAGGGGAGTGGTCTCTTTGGGGCGCTCTCGGAATACAGTTTGCATCCGGCTGGTCGAAACCAGGCGCTCTGAACACATTCGTGTGGTTTATTCAGAGCGCCGCGCTCCTGCTGGGAGCGTGAGGATTCGCTCCTGTATGCCTGAAACCTGACTTCGCGACCGAGATCCTAGGGAAGCTCGGTCCCATGTCCACTCTGATTGCTCTGGCAGCAGCTGGCACGTTTGGCTGGGGCAGTATTTCTACGGTTCCAATCACAAGAGGGCTCTGCATCGCTGTAAATCGGCTTGGGGCGCCGTAGGACCCAGTCGAGTGTACCATAAGAGGCACCGTGTTGACCCATTTAAAGGACTAGGATTAAAAGGCCTCTACTCATCAGGAAAAACCGAATGGCATTTAAGCGTTGATTTTTTTATTTCTAGAATTTGGTACCTTTGCGTGGAAACTATAATAATAATATTTGGGGTTTTACGTGCCAAAACCACTTTCTGATTATGAGGCACGCCGTAGTGGAGGACTCCGGAAATTTTGACCACCTGGGGTTCTTTAACGTGCACCTAAATCTAAGCACACGGGTGTTTTCGCATTTCGCCCCCATCGAAATGCGGCCGCCGTGGCCGGGATTCGATCCCGCGACCTCGTGCTCAGCAGCCCAACACCATAGCCACTGAGCAACCACGGCGGGTCGCGTAGAAACTATCAGCATATTTCTTTTTTAATTATGGAATTTTACGTGGCGGAATCACGATCTGATTATGAAGCACGCCGTGGTTGGGGACTCCGGAATAATTTTGACCTCCTGGTGGTCTTTTAACGTGCACCTAAGCCTAACTGCACGGGTGCTTTCGCAATTCGCCCCTATCGAAATGCGCCTGCCGTGGCCTGGATTCGCTCCCACGACCTCGTGCTTTGCCGCGCAACACCATAGCCACTAAGCAACGACGGCGGGTTAGAGCGAGTCTGTATAAGTCATTCTCACTGTTCGACAAAGAAACCTTAAATCGAACAAGTTTCTGTTCGTCCAGTCAATATTATACGCCTTCTTTACATATGCTTCTTCCATTGAGTGAACGCTGCTCTGCACGATAAGAAAAAAAATGAATAATACTAGTAGCTTTATCTTCCTGGACAACTATTTTTGGCGCGAAAGCAAAGGCTACGGAACCAAATCGCGACTTGTGCACCGCTGCAGGAAGAAGTCCTGCAGTTCTGTTGACGTTTTCATATGTTCAAAAAACACAGTCTTGTTTTTTCAAAGCACATCAATTGGAACAATGCGCAAAAGTCATCAGTAAGCGACTGATACTTCACTGTATTGATTAGTTTGCCCAGTTGAGTTCTCACATACTCGAGAAAAGAGCCCATTTGGACGTCGGTCAAAGTAAAAATGGCAAACGCACAATGGCGGCGTCGTCTTCCGGTGTGTGTTCATCGCTTCTGTCCCGCCTGTTAATTGATTCCCAGGTGGTCAAAATTAATGTGGAGCGTCTTCCAGTACGGCGTGCCTCATAATCAAATCGAGGTTTTTCCATGTAAATCTTCCAGAATTCATTCATTCCGCCCTCTGATCTCACGGGGAGATACTGATATGACCAACATGAAAAACAAAATACTGTTGAGGCGAACAAAACAAGTTTTTACACCATCCACGCGGAAACCAGGTTTACCTGTCTGCAAACAACCGTCGACGTCGGCGTCGGTTGCGCGTTCGACATCATACGACCACTTCGGGGCTTAGGTACAGACTGCGTTGCTTCCTGTTCAAAAGTCGATACAAATCGACTGTATAAATATCGATTACCTTCGGAAATTTACGCTGAGATAGTAGTATCTGCCAGCACTGAAATAAAGGAGTCATGCAACGTCGGAAAATATCAAAGCCGAAGCCTGTGCCACAGAATAGTTGTCACCGAGTATTGACTGTGAATTGGTTTCGATGTACCTTTTGTCGTTCGTTTCCTGCTCCTTTATTGTTGCTCATTTTAAGTGCTGGCCCAGGAAGGTCACTACCTCTTAGTGTACTGTTTAACTACGCCTATAATATTAACAAGTGTATAAGCTTGTCCTTCGTCTTTCGATGCAATGTATTGCCCCATGTCCTGTAACCACCTTCGTATGGAGGGTTGCACTATGTATGAAATAAAAAAGAATAATTACCCGCAGTGGTTGTCCAGTGGCTAAGGGGTGGCACTGCTGAGTTCGAGGTCGCCGGTTCGATCCTCGCCGAGGCGGACGATTTCCGAAGTAGGGCGGAATGCAAGAACGGCCACGCATGCCGTCACTTGGGTGCGCGATGAAGAACCCCACCGCGTTGTAATATACTCCGAAGGACGCTCGCTACGGCGCGACTCATAATAATATCGTAGATTTGGCTGGTAAAATGGCCGAATTGAATTTAAAAAAAATACTCCGTAACGGACACCAACGTAATTTAGTCGAATACCAGAGGAATTCTCTGAAAACGGATGTACTCTGGGGCCCTATAACGTAAAACTATTCCAATACGTTTTTATTCCAATCTCCTGACGTCAAAGTTGCGTAACCGCCGACGCAAGCATGGGGCGGTCACCCGCAGGGTTGCCTGAACAGACCAATCTAATGCTATCCTCGTTCATAGGAGGTCACTTTTGCTTGCTTGAAAAACGAATAACATTGGCTACACTGAGCAGCTTGTGTTATCTAATTGGCTCACAAGAGGCGAGGAGCACGCTCAAGTGGAGAGGGATTCGATGGGGCCGAGACACTGCACTGAAAATCGATAACCTGATGAAGAGGGTGGTACCGGCGTCTGCGATTGGTCCGTTTTTCCTTACTTAGCTTGCGGTGGCTCGTTGACAAT